>NC_137140.1:16145717-16165717 GCF_949319135.1 Squalius cephalus | reverse complement strand
GCAGGAAGTGTGTCACTTTCAAAATGTTTTTGACAAAAGTGGGGGGGTTAGTTTTACCCACAATTACAAAAATCAGTACGTATATTGGTCTCATCGAGCCGGACAACTTTCTAATTGACAGTTATTAGCTACGACCAACAGGGTGTCAGATATTTTGGTCTGAATATGGATTTTTTGTTAAATCAGCCTCTGAGTTTTTAGTTACTCCTCCTAAAAGGTTTATTTTATTCCCACCAAACTTTTTCAACATGATAAAAATATATTACTGATGCTAAATTGTAAACGGATATTGAATATCTCAAACGGTTTTGCTATGGCGAGGGATTAAATTAATGTCAAAAAGGAAGCAGGAAACATCTCATAACTTCTAAAAATGTAATTATACACCATGTATTTTTATATAAAAATATTAGAACTAAACCTATTTTATTCTGTTTTTGCAATTCAAGAAGTATGAAAAAGTTAAAAACAGGCTATTTAGTGCTATTTGGTTCAACAAAAAAGCAAACATAGGGCTATACTGCCCTCTTGTGTCCAAAAGGATATCAAAATACTATATAAAACGTTTTACTAGGTAGGCCTATTGTATTTAAATATAAATTTATTAGGTATATGACTGTGAGGATATTTTCCCATCGGTTAATCGACGTGTGACACGAGCGGGTGCTTTTAAATCGCTAACTATAGTATACTATATACTAGTAAAATACAGACGTCCGCACAGACATTGATAATGGTGCGGAGTAGAGCGAGCATTTTCAATGTATTCCTATGGATGTAGGAATTAACTAAAACATTTTATTTATGTTTTTGTGTCCACTGTTCAACCGCAACCGCGTCACACACACACACACATTCCAGAATTGCAATCTTGACATCGCAGCCTGTTCATTATAGCCCTAATACAATATAATAATAAAAATAGTCAACCTAACATAAACGAATTACACTGCTCTGTTTAAATAGTCAGTAGTACAATTTGTACCATTCACAGAAAGCAGAGCTCCACTGTGATGTTTCCAAGCACATTTTTGTGCGTGTGAAGAGGATGATTTTTTCCATCGATATTGGAACACGAGTGAAGTACAAAGCCTATAATAAAGAATAGTTTAGCATCCAAATACATCGCAAATATTGAAACATTTTGATTCTAATGAGAGGGTTACGTGAGACCAACACTGCTTACTTTCGTTTTTATTTTTACATTAAATTTAAAGGATTTGTTGTGGAATATTTTGAGTGTATCATAAAATCAGAATAAGGTAAGACAAGTAATATTTTCTGTCATATATATATATATATATACGTGTATATATATATATATATATATATATATATATATATATATATATATATATATATATGTATGTATGTATATGTATATGTATGTGTGTGTGTGTGTGTGTATATATATATATATATATATATATATATATATATAGATAGATAGATAGATATTTATATACATATATATATATATATATATATATAAATATAGCTGCGAGCAGCGATGGAGGGCCAAAGCCGGCGGCACCGCCATCCCCGGTGCCTTTAGGTAACTAAAGGCTCCGGGGTTGCGGTGCCACCGGCTTGGGCCCGTAATCGCTGCTCGCAGCTATATTTATTATTATTATTATTCTTATTTTTCTGTCAACCTTTCGGGCACTTTTGAGACCCTTAACATGCTCGAAAACTCTTGAAACTTTGCACACGGGTCAGAACCCGCGGCCATCAGGGCCGGGCTGAAGCTGGTACCCGGGCGTGGCAGGGGGGCTCGACAGCGCCCCCTTGAACGGGGTCCGAAAACTTGGTCCATAAATCAGACACGCTTGCATGTAATAATATGAAACTCGGTACACATATAGATCTCATCGGGCCGAACAACTTTCGTACTTTTACTTTTTACGCCAGCCCAACAGGAAGTCAGCTATTATGGATTGTTTTGAAACGCATGCTGTGGAATTTAATGTACTCCTCCTAGAGAATTCATCCAATCGCCTCCAAACTCGGTCAGCATGAAGTCAAGACATTGAGGATGCTAAATTGCGGACGGATTTTTGATATCTCGAACGGTTTGGCCGTGGCAAGGAAACGAATTTATGGCGAATAAGGGACACAGGAAGTGTGTTATAACTTCAGCATACATTATCTGATCTTGATGAAACTTCAGCAGTGTGTCTGTTGTAAGAGGCCGAACACAAGGATGTGACTATTGTGAGTCAAAGTTATAGCGCCACCAACTGGCAGCAGGAAGTGTGTCACTTTCAAAATGCTTTGAAATCACTCTCTTATTTTTACCTGATTTGCTTCAAACTTTATGTGTATGATGTAGACACACGGCAGATGTAGACCTGTGAAAGGATTATTGATATCTTAGATACTGTTGCCATGGCAACGCATCAAACTTTAATATTCTTTTTTGATGCTTTTGAGACTCTTAACATACTTGAAATTGCATGAAACTCGACAGACACATCACACTTATTATCCAGTAGACATGGGCAAAGTTTCAGAAACGGGCGTGGTGAGGGGCTCAGTAGCGCCACCTTTAGTCAAAAATGGGGGCTTAGTTTTACCTAGAATCACAAAACTTGGTATGTATATTGTTCTTATCGAGCCGGACAACTTTCTAATTTACACTTATTAGCTCAAAGCAACAGAAAGTCAGATATTTTGGTTTGAATGTGATTTTTTTGAGAATTTTCTCTCTCTCTCTGTCTCTGAGTGTGTGAGGGGTGGGGGTGATTTGTCAGTTGAGTGAGATTTTCTTTTTCATTTTTATTTCAGGGTTTCTGGGGCTTTTGGGTCCCTAAACGTGCTCGAAAACTCTTGAAACTTTGCACACAGGTCAGAACCCGCGGCCATCAGGGCGGGGCTGAATCTGGTAGCCGGGCGTGGCAGGGGGGCTCAACAGCGCCCCCTTGAACGGGGTTCTAAAACTTGGTCCATATATCAAACACGCTTGCATGAATTAATTTGAAACTCGGTACACATATAGATCTCATCGGGCCGAACAACTTTCGTGCTCTAAGTTTTACGCCAGCCCAACAGGAAGTCGGCTATTTAGGGTTGTTTTGAAACGCTTGCTGTGGAATTTAATGTACTCCTCCTAGGAAATACATCGATTCGCCTCCAAACTCGGTCAGCGTGAAGTCAAGACATTGAGGATGCTAAATTGCGGACGGATTTTTGATATCTCGAACGGTTTGGCTGTGGCGAGGAAACGAATTAATGGCGAGAAAAGAGAAACACGAAGTGTTATAACTAATGCATACATTAACTGATCTTGATGAAACTTCAGCAGTTTGTTCATGGTAAGAGGCCGATCAGATGGATGTAACTATTGTGTGTCAAAGTTAAAGCGCCACCAACTGGCAGCAGGAAATGTGTCACTTTCAAAATGCTTTTGACAAAAGTGGGGGGGGGTCGTTTTACCTACAGTAGCACAACTCAGTACGTATGTTGATCTCATCGACCCGGACAACTTTCTAATTTAAAGTCATTAGCTCCGACCATCAGGAAGTCAGATATTTTGGTTTGAATGTGGATTTTTTGCAAAATCAGCCTCCAAAAGGCACTAAAAGCCTCAAATCTTCTAAAAATGTAATTTTATACCATTTATTTCTATATAAAAGTATACAAATATCACAACTAAACCCATTTTATTCTGATTTTAAAAAGAATTTTATTCTAATTTTATTCTAAATTTTAAAACAGTAAAGTAAAAAAAAAATTCAAGTCATACATAGGGCTATACTGCCCTCTTGTGTCCAAAAGGACATCAAAATAATATATAAAACTTTTTACCAGCTAGGCCAATAATGTATTTAAATATACATTTATTAGGTATGTGTCTGAGGATTTTCCCACCGGTTAATCGACGTGTGTGACACGAGCGGGTGCTTTTAAATCGCTAATATAAAAGTGAAAGAAAAATACGGACGTCCGCACGGACATTTATAATGGTGCACACACAAATCACACACACGTTGGAAAGAATTATGCTTTTAAACAACACTAAACCGCCATTAGATGTCGCCAAGTGACCGTCTTAATGAGCGAGTCATTGATTCATTCGTTCAAACGATTCGTAATCCATAAACATATACAGATCCATAAACATGGATCCATAAACATCCAATCCATAAACATAAACAGATGTTTATGGATTGATCATTCAATCTTTGAGTCAACCAATTCGTTCAAAATGCTGAATCATTCAGTTATGAGAAAACACGTTCCTGTGAGATGCGTTCTTCTGTGATCTTTGTTTAACTATTTTCGCTGCTGAAACAGAACAAAAACAGTCAATATTGTATCTAAAATGTAAATGACTTCATTTTAACTGTTAATATCCTGTTGTATGAAATCAATGTCACAGTTTCAATTGTGATTGTATTCAGGAAAAGTTAGGTACGGAGAGCGAGCGATTTCAACGAAATCAGAACTAAACCCATTTTATTCTTTTATTATTATTATTCAATTTAAGAATTATGTTTGAGTTTAAAAAAAGCCAGAATGTTTTAGTCCAAAAAATAAATAAATCATGCCATGGATTGCTTGAAATTAATTTTTTTTATTATATTTATTTTTTCGTTTTGGCTTTGTTTATAGTTTATTTTTTATTTTTTATTCTTGTTCCGTTCTGAATATCATTACATTTAAAGGATTTGTTGTGGAATATTTTGAGTGTATCATAAAATCAGAATATTCTCTCGATTTAGTGATCCCCTACTTATTATTTTATTTTATTTTTTTCTTTGTTCTAATCAGGTCAGGCAAGTAAAATTATCTGTGTCTTGTCCCTTAAATTTATTTATATATATATATGTATGTGTGTGTGTGTGTGTATATATATATATAAATATAAATATAGCTGCGAGCAGCGATGGAGGGCCAAAGCCGGCGGTACCGCCACCCTGGCACCAGGATTGCGGTGCCACCGGCTTGGGCCCGTAATCGCTGCTCGCAGCTATATTTAGGGCCCAAGCCCTGAAAGGGCGAAGGCCCTATTGTTTTCGGTAGGATTATTATTATTATTATTATTATTATTATTTTTCTGTCAACCTTTCGGGCACTTTTGGGGCCTTTAACATGCTCGAAAACTCTTGAAATTTTGCACACAGGTCAGAACCTGCGGCCATCAGGGCCGGGCTGAAGCTGGTACCCGGGCGTGGCAGGGGGGCTCAACAGCGCACCCTTGAACGGGGTCCGGAAACTTGGTCCATAAATCAGATACGCTTGCATGTAATAATATGAAACTCAATACACATATAGATCTCATCGGGCCAAACAACTTTCGTACTTTTACTTTTTACGCCAGCCCAACAGGAAGTCGGCTATTATGGGTTGTTTGAAAACGCATGCTGTGGAATTTAATGTACTCCTCCTAGGGAACTCATTCATTCGCCTCCAAACTCAGTCAGCATGAAGTCAAGACATTGAGGATGCTAAATTGCGGACGGATTTTTGATATCTCGAACGGTTTGGCCGTGGCGAGGACACGAATTTATGGCGAATAATGGAAACAGGAAGTGTGTTATAACTTCTGCATACATTAACTGATCTTGATTAAACTTCAGCAGTGTGTTCGTTGTAAGAGGCCGATCACATGGATGTGACTATTGTGAGTCAAAGTTATAGCGCCACCAACTGGCAGCAGGAAGTGTGTCACTTTCAAAATGCTTTGAAATCACCCTCTTATTTTTACCCGATTTGCTTCAAACTTTATGTGTATAATGTAGACACACGGCAGATGTAGACCTGTGAAAGGTTTATTGATATCTTAAATACTGTTGCCGTGGCAACGCATCAAACTTTAATATTCTTTTCAGATGCTTTTGAGTCTCTTAACATACTTGAAATTGGATGAAATTCGACAGACACATCACATTTATTATCCAGTAGACATGTGCAAAGTTTCAGAAACGGGCGTGGTGAGGGGCTCAGTAGCGCCACCTTTAGTCAAAAATGGGAGCTTAGTTTTAAGTAGAGTCACAAAAATCGTTATGTATATTGTTCTCATCAAGCCGGACAACTTTCTAATTTATAGTCATAAGCTGTGACCAACAGGAAGTGAGATATTTTGGTTTGAATGTGATTTTTTGGAGAATTCTCTCCCTCTCTCTCTCTGCCTCTGCGTCTCTGTGTGTGTGAGGGGTGGGGGGATTTGTCTTTTGAGTGAGATTTGTTTAAAATTCCTGTTTTTCAAGGTTTCAGGGTCTTTTGGGGCCTTTAACGTGCTCGAAAACTCTTGAAACTTTGCACACAGGTCAGAACCCGCGGCCATCAGGGCCGGGCTGAAGCTGGTACCCGGGCGTGGCAGGGGGGCTCAACAGCGCCCCCTGGAACGGGATCCGAACACTTGTCCATAAATCAAACACACTTGCATGTAATGATATGAAACTCGGTACACATATAGATCTCATCGGGCCGAACAACTTTCGTGCTCTAAATTTTATGCCAGCCCAACAGGAAGTCAGCAATTATGGGTTGTTTGGAGAACGCTTGCTGTGGAATTTGAAACACTTCTCCTAGAGAATTAATTAAATCGCCACCAAACTCGGTGTGCATGAAGTCAAGACATTGAGGATGCTAAATTGCGGACGGATTTTTGATATCTCAAACGGTTTGGCCGTGGCGAGGACACGAATTTATGGCGAGAAAAGAGAAACACGAAGTGTTATAACTTCTGCACACATTAACTGATCTTGATGAAACTTCAGCAGTGTGTTCGTGGTAAGAGGCCGATCAGATGGATGTGACTATTGTGAGTCAAAGTTATAGCGCCACCAACTGGCAGCAGGAAGTGTGTCACTTTCAAAATGTTTTTGACAAAAGTGGGGGGGGTTAGTTTTACCCACAATTACAAAAATCAGTACGTATATTGGTCTCATCGAGCCGGACAACTTTCTAATTGACAGTTATTAGCTACGACCAACAGGGTGTCAGATATTTTGGTCTGAATATGGATTTTTTGTTAAATCAGCCTCTGAGTTTTTAGTTACTCCTCCTAAAAGGTTTATTTTGTTCCCACCAAACTTTTTCAACATGATAAAAATATATTAATGATGCTAAATTGTAAACGGATATTGAATATCTCAAACGGTTTTGCTATGGCGAGAGATTAAATTAATGTCAAAAAGGAAGCAGGAAACATCTCATAACTTCTAAAAATGTAATTATACACCATTTATTTTAATATAAAATTATACAAATATTAGAACTAAACCTATTTTATTCTGTTTTTGCAATTCAAGAAGTATGAAAAAGTTAAAAACAGGCTATTTAGTGCTATTTGGTTCAACAAAAAAGCAAACATAGGGCTATACTGCCCTCTTGTGTCCAAAAGGATATCAAAATAGTATATAAAACGTTTTACTAGGTAGGCCTATTGTATTTAAATATAAATTTATTAGGTATATGACTGTGAGGATATTTTCCCATCGGTTAATCGACGTGTGACACGAGCGGGTGCTTTTAAATCGCTAATATAAAAGTGAAAGTAAAAAACGGACGTCCGCACGGACATTGATAATGGTGCACGTTGAAAAAAATGATACTTTTAAACATAACACTAAACCGCCATTAGGTGTCGCCAGGCGACCATCTTAATGAGCGAGTCATTGATTCATTCGTTCAAACGATTCGTTCCAATGACTGAGTCATTCATGATTGAGACAGATGTTTATGGATTGACCATTGAATCTTTAAGTCAACCGATTCGTTTCAAAATGCTGAATCATTCAGTAATGAGAAAACAAGTTGCTGTGAGATGCGCAATGGTTCTGCTGTGATCTTTGTTTAACTATTTTTGCTGCTGAAACAGAACAAAAACAGTCAATATTGCATCTAAAATGTAAGTGACTTAATTGTAACTGTTTATTAACCTGTTGTATGAAATCAATGTCACAGTTTCAATCGTGATTGTATTCAGGAAATAGTTGCCTACTCGTCAAGTGAGGTTGCTTAACTCTATCATATGTTATAAAATATATAAAAACTCCATATTTGTCATTTTTATAGTCAGTATGTTGTTAACTGGTTTGCTTTTTTGTGTGCTGCGCTCATTTGTTTACAATTCTCCTGGAGAAGCAGCATGAGCCTCAGCAGTGCAACCTTGTTACCATTGATCAGTAATACATTCATTTTTAACTGCTGATTGCAACTTAAAATGAATGTAATGAAATTAGAATAATGTCTCGTTTTAGTGACTCCCAAGTTATTTTTTTGTTATTGACATTCTAATCAGGCTATACTCTGGTCGGGCAAGTAAACTTCTCTTTCAGGTAGGCCTATTGTATTTATATATAAATATATTAGGGATGTGACTGTGATAAAATTTTCCCACCGGTTAATCGACGTGTGACACCGCTGAGGGCTTTTAAATCGCTAACTATAGTATACTATATACTAGTAAAATACAGACGTCCGCACAGACATTGATAATGGTGCGGAGTAGAGCGAGCATTTTCAATGTATTCCTATGGATGTACGAATTAACTACAACATTTTATTTATGTTTTTGTGTCCACTGTTCAACCGCAACCGCGTCACACACACACACACATTCCAGAATTGCAATCTTGACATCGCAGCCTGTTCATTATAGCCCTAATACAATATAATAATAAAAATAGTCAACCTAACATAAACGAATTACACTGCTCTGTTTAAATAGTCAGTAGTACAATTTGTACCATTCACAGAAAGCAGAGCTCCACTGTGATGTTTCCAAGCACATTTTTGCGCGTGTGAAGAGGATGATTTTTTCCATCGATATTGGAACACGAGTGAAGTACAAAGCCTATAATAAAGAATAGTTTAGAATCCAAATACATCGCAAATATTGAAACATTTTGATTCTAATGAGAGGGTTACGTGAGACCTACACTGCTTACTTTCGTTTTTATTTTTACATTAGATTTAAAGGATTTGTTGTAGAATATTTTGAGTGTATCATAAAATCAGAATAAGGTAAGACAAGTAATATTTTCTGTCTTATATATATATATGTATATGTATATGTATATGTATGTGTGTGTGTGTGTGTATATATATATATATATATATATACATAGATAGATAGATAGATAGATATATATTTATATATATATATATATATATATATATATATATAATGTATATACGTGTGTGTGTATATATATATATATATATATATATATATATATATATATATATATATATATATATAAATATAGCTGCGAGCAGCGATGGAGGGCCAAAGCCGGCGGCAGCGCCATCCCCGGTGCCTTTAGGTAACTAAAGGCTCCGGGGTTGCGGTGCCACCGGCTTGGGCCCGTAATCGCTGCTCGCAGCTATATTTATTATTATTATTATTATTTTGTCAACCTTTCGGCCACTTTTGGGGCCCTTAACATGCTCGAAAACTCTTGAAATTTTGCACACAGGTCAGAACCCGCGGCCATCAGGGCCGGACTGAAGCTGGTACCCGGGCGTGGCAGGGGGGCTCGACAGCGCCCCCTGGAACGGGATCCGAACACTTGTCCATAAATCAGACACGCTTGCATGTAATAATATGAAACTCGGTACACATATAGAACTCATCGGGCCGAACAACTTTCGTGCTCTAAGTTTTACGCCAGCCCAACAGGAAGTCGGCTATTTAGGGTTGTTTGGAAACGCTTGCTGTGGAATTTAATGTACTCCTCCTAGGAAATACATCGATTCGCCTCCAAACTCGGTCAGCGTGAAGTCAAGACATTGAGGATGCTAAATTGCGGACGGATTTTTGATATCTCGAACGGTTTGGCCGTGGCGAGGAAACGAATTTATGGCGAAAAAATGAAACAGGAAGTGTGTTATAACTTCTGCATACATTAACTGATCTTGATGAAACTTCAGCAGTGTGTTCGTTGTAAGAGGCCGATCGCACAGATGTGACTATTGTGAGTCAAAGTTATAGCGCCACCAACAGGCAGCAGGAAGTACATCACTATTAAAATGCTTTGAAATCACTGTCTTATTTTTACCAGATTTGCTTCAAACTTTATGTGTACAATGTAGACACACGGCAGATGTAAACCTGTGAAAGGATTATTGATATCTTAGATACTGTTGCCGTGGCAACGCATCAAACTTTAATATTCTTTTTTTATGCTTTTGAGACTCTTAACATACTTGAAATTGCATGAAACTCGACAGACACATCACATTTATTATCCAGTAGACATGTGCAAAGTTTCAGAAACGGGCGTGGTGAGGGGCTCAGTAGCGCCACCTTTAGTCATAAGTGGGGGTGTTAGTTTTATCAACAGCAACAAAACTTGGTATGTGTATTGTTCTCATCAAGACGGACAACTTTCTAATTTACATGAACCATCTCTGACCAACAGGAAGAGAGATATTTTGGTTTGAATGTGGATTTTCTGAAGAATTTTCTCTCCCTCTCTGTGTCTGTGTGTGTGTGAGGGGAGGGGGGGATTTGACTATTGCTTTTATATTGTTAATCAAGGTTTCAGGGGCTTTTGGGGTCCTTAACGTGCTCAAAAACTCTTGAAACTTTGCACACAGGTCAGAACCCACGGCCATCAGGGCCGGGCTGAAGCTGGGACCCGGGCGTGGCTGGGGGGCTCAACAGCGCCCCCTTGAACGGGGTTCTAAAACTTGATCCATATATCAAACACGCTCGCATGAATTAATATGAAACTCGGTACACATATAGATCTCATCGGGCCGAACAACTTTACCCCGGTCAAGTTTTACGCCAGCCCAACAGGAAGTCAGCTATTATGGGTTGTTTGGAAAACGCTTGCTGTGGAATGTGAAATACTCCTCCTAGAAAATTCACCGTGCCCCCTTCAAACTCGGTGTGGATGTAGTCAAGACATTGAGGATGCTAAATTGCGGACGGATTTTTGATATCTCGAACGGTTTGGCTGTGGCGAGGAATCGAATTTATGGCGAGAAAAGAGAAACACGGAAGTGGAATAACTTCTGCATACATTAACTGATCTTGATGAAACTTCAGCAGTGTGTTCGTGGTAAGAGGCTGATCAGATGGATGTAGCTATTGTGAGTCAAAGTTATAGCGCCACCAACTGGCAGCAGGAAGTGTGTCACTTTCAACATGCTTTTGACAAAAGTGGGGGGGTTAGTTTTAACTACAGTAAAGAAAAAATAGTTTGTATATTGTTCTCATCAAGCCGGACAACTTTCTAATTTACATTCAATAGCTCTGGCCATCAGGAAGTCAGATATTTTGGTCTGAATGTGGATTTTTTTGCAAAATCAGCCTCTGAATTTTTAGCCACTCCTCTTAAACTATTTATTTTATTCGTACCAAACTTTTTCAACATGATGAAACTACATTAAATATGCTAAATTGTGAATGGATAATAAATATCTCAAACGGTTTTGCTATGGCGAGGGATTAAATAATGTCCAAAAAGGAAACACTAAAAATCTTCTAAAAATGTAATTATATACCATTTATTTCTATATAAAAGTATACAAATATCACAACTAAACCCATTTTATTCTGTTTTTGCAATTCAAGAAGAATGAAAAAGTTAAAACAGGCTATTTAGTGCTATTTGGTTAAACAAAAAAGCAAACATAGGGCTATACTGCCCTCTTGTGTCCAAAAGGACATCAAAATAGTATATAAAACTTTTTACCAGGTAGGCCAATATTGTATTTAAATATACATGTATTAGGTATGTGTCTGAGGATATTTTCCCACCGGTTAATCGACGTGTGACACGAGTGGGTGCTTTTAAATCGCTAATATAATAGTGTAAGAAAAATAATGATAATGTTGCACACACAAATCACACACATGTGGGAAAGAATGATGCTTTTAAACAACACTAAACCGCCATTAGGTGTCGCCAGGCATCCATCTTAATAAGCGAGTCATTGATTCATTCGTTCAAACGATTCGTTCGAATGAGTCGATCATGATTAAGACAGATGTTTATGGATTGATCATTCAATCTTTGAGTCAACCGATTCGTTAAAAATGCTGAATCGTTCAGTTATGAGAAAACACGTGATGCGTGATGTTCTGCCGTGATCTTTGTTTAACTATTTTCGCTGCTGAAACAGAACAAAAACAGTCAACATTGCATCTAAAATGTAAGTGACTTAATTGTAACTGTTTATTAACCTGTTGTATGAAATCTAGGGGTGGGAGAAAAAATGTATTCTTAGATGCATCGCGATGCGGACGTGGACGATTCTGAATCGATTCACAAATGTCAAAAAAATCGATTCTCTAAAAAAATATTTTCTAATAACGTAATATTGACGGAAGGCAAAAGGCGGAACTCTAAGCGGACGTGCGTGCAGTCTGTGGCGCGCGTGCAGTCTGTGGCGCGCACATAACAGAGAAGTTTCTTCTGCTCACCAAGGCTGCATTTATTTGATTAAAAATACAAACAAAAACAGTAATATTGTAAAATATTATTCCAATTTAAAACAGCTGCTTTCTATTTTAATATATTTTAAACTGTTATTTATTCCTGTGATCAAAGCTGAGTTTTCAGCATCATTACTCCAGTCGTCACTGTCACATGATCCTTCAGAAATTATTCTAATATGATGATTGATACTCAAGAAACATTCATTATTATTTTAACCCCCTGAGGTCGGCTATCGCGCCGGCGCGATAGGCACGTTTTTTTCCCTATCAGTGAAAAAAAATAATAAAATAAAAATATAACTTTTTATCTTATATGCTTGTGTTATACATCAATCGATCCTGTTAAGTGTGTATTATTTTTGTGTATACTCACAATAAAAACAAAGTGTTGTGCTTTTCGCCAAATAAAGAAAAATAAACACGAAGCGAGTTCTGCCTTCTCTCTCTCCGTGTAGTCCATTCTGAAACGCGTCCGAAAATGAACCATAACTCAGCGAATACTTCTCACACAGACACGTGAGATATGTCTTTATGAAGCTTGAAATCTCTTCTTGTAAATGAAGTAATTTATATAAAAAACAAATGTTTTCAACTCATGTAATCTGTCTGAAAGCAAGGAGAGGTACCGTTTTCCCTTCTGCCTCATTATCTTTATAATCAGCTGCTGCCGCCCCGCCCCCGGCGCGATTCACATGTAAATAGTTTACCTGATCTAGTATGCATCGCATACGCCCCCCCATCAATGCCATAAAAACACAGTTTCTTCATGAGACTTACTGATAGTTCATCGCGTTTTGAGTATGGCTCGTTTCTCCGGTGAAGACGCCCTTCAGATTATTCTGGACAGCGAGGAAGAATGCACGATACCGGGTTGTTTCCTCAGAGGAAGATTATAACAGACGACGAACGGCAGCATTTTGAAGAGCGAATTCCGCCGAGGACACAATTTCGGAGTAAGTTTTACTTAAAAGTCTTTGGTCTTTTATTTTTCGTGTTCGCATTTATGAGGAAAAAAACAATATTGTGACAGTTCTCCATGATGGACGCGAGCGCTCTAAGCACTAAAAGACTTTCAAACATTCACAGAGACCTCAAAACAGAAAGTACAAATCCTTTCTTTAAAACGAATTTCGTTTTGTATCAATTGTATCTTAATTTTAATAATTTTTTCATTAACAAATTTCCTGGATTTAAAGTAAATATAGGCAATCACAACATAAGGTCTGAACTGGAGATCATCATGAACCCGTAGCCTACTCGCCTCACATGTCTAAAAAAAATCGAAATATATTTACAGAAAGCTGGTTCTAAACAAAACCATCCAAAACAAAATATGTAGCCTAATAAATGTGCATTTCTCCGGTGCGTTCACTGCGAAGATCGCGAGTCAAAAGCCTATCATCAACTTCATCTTTGCCAGAAGTTAAATTTATATCGAGTTTGTGAATGAATGATGTTGTTTTAGCAAACTGTATTGCTAGACTGAGATGAGTAAAAATCGACTGAAATATGTTGAAATAAAATGTAGGCTATTTGTATAAGCAACGTATTAAACGGCAAATTAACAATATGCACTAATATTTCATGAAAACAACGTTACAGTCAGGCGAAATATGAAAGACAACATTTTGTTTAGTAGATTTGGGTACAGTTTTTACTGTAGAATATACTGCCTCGTCAAATAAGCTTTTGTTTAGCAATTTATATATATAAAATAGCCTACTATTTTTGTCAAAAATAAAGTCATCAACTAAGATGTTAGCCATTCCAATGTTGGCTATATTCAAAGTAATGAATACATAGATAAAATGTAGGCCTATAATCTTTTTTTTTTACAAAGAAAGAGTACACTTGAAATATTGTTGAAATTGTAATTATTGTTGTAATTGTAACCTTTTTAATAAAATAGCAAAACATATTTACAAAATTGATGTAAGCAAAATCTTAAATGGTCAATATAAGTCTTCTTCTAAATATATCTTTTGTCCTTTCATTGTGGCTCAGTCAGTTTCACACCTGAATGAATGGCTCATTATGCAGAGTCATTATGCAGAGTGGGTGGGACAATGTAATCTAAGGTGAAAACCACTCCTCGTTCACGCCCCCCTCGCATATTGGCTTTCCAAGCAAAACCTGTTTTACATCAATTTAAATCAATGTATGGTTTTATGTGAACGATAAAGCAAGACTATTTTCACATAATTTTGAAGAAAAAACTATAGGCGACCACATCCATTAGTCAAAAGTCTTATTGCCACATATTTAGTATGTGTTTTATGGCCTTATTTCTGCAACTTTCATTTTATTTTTTTCCAATAAGCACGCATAAACATTATTTTCTTAAAAATTCAAACATATACATGCATGTTGATCAGATATTTTGGTAGCCCTGTTTGTGCTATATAGAGTGAATTTACACCTTTGCCATTAACATGTTTATAAATAACTGAAAAAAGCACAAATGTCAGAGCATGTCAGAACACCTCCAGGGCCCAGAAAACAGCTCAGACTCCAGAGGGTTAAAAGATAAGTTGTATCGGGTGACCCAAGACGCCCAGACAAAGCAAGATACAACCCAGTTATTGATACCGAGAAGCCGTCGGGAAATGCTTTTCCAGGCGGCTCATTGTAATCCAATGGCCGGGCATTTAGGACAAACGGCTACACTAAACCGTCTCATGGCCCGGTTCTTTTGGCCGGGCATTCACGAGAACGTGCGCAGGTGGTGCGCGTCTTGTCGTGAATGTCAGTTGGTGAATCCACCGGCCACCCCAAAAGCACCATTGTGCCCCTTACCATTAATGCAGGTCCCCTTCGAACGAATTGGTATGGACCTCATCGGGCCATTAGAACGGTCAGCACGGGGACACCGCTTTGCATTAGTTCTGGTGGATTATGCAACGCGGTACCCTGAGGCAGTGCCTCTCCGCACTATTTCTGCTAAGAGTGTGGCGAGTGCACTGTTTCAATTAATCTCCCGGGTGGGGATTCCGAAAGAAATCCTCACCGATCAGGGCACAGCGTTTATGTCACGTACTATTCGCGAGCTGTACGAATTACTGGGCATTAAATCGATTCGAACAAGTGTCTATCACCCACAGACAGACGGGCTGGTCGAACGGTTTAATCGCACGTTGAAATCCATGATTCGTAAGTTCGTACAGGAGGACGCCAAAAATTGGGATAAGTGGTTAGAACCCCTCTTGTTCGCTGTACGGGAGGTCCCGCAAGCCTCCACGGGGTTTTCCCCCTTCGAGCTTCTCTATGGACGTCAGCCCCGTGGGGTGTTAGATGTCCTTAGAGAAACTTGGGAGGACGGACCTTCTAATAGCAAAAATGAAATTCAATATGTCATGGACCTGAGAACAAAACTCCACACTTTGGGGCGGCTGTCAATGGAGAATTTGTTACAGGCCCAAGACAAGCAGAGTCGGTTGTACAACAGGGGGGCTAGACTACGTCAATTTGCACCGGGAGATAAAGTACTTGTATTACTCCCTACTTCTAGTTCAAAGTTACTCGCAAAGTGGCAAGGACCCTTTGAGGTTACACGGCGAGTTGGTGATCTCAACTATGAGGTAGTTCGTACGGATAGGGGTGGAGCACATCAAATATATCACCTCAACCTGCTTAAAAAATGGTCGGAGGCGGAGTCAGTGATGCTGGCGACGGTAGTGAGTGGGGAGGAGGATCTCGGTCCAGAAGTGAGTTCAAAATCTCAATCCCTCGCTCTGGCCCCTGGAGGAGACCACCTCTCACCCTCGCAGCTCACTGATATAAAATCTATACAAGCAGATTTTGCTGATGTGTTTTCACCCCTGCCTGGCCGAACGAATCTCATTCAGCACCACGTTGAGACTGAGCCGGGCGTGGTTGTTCGCAGCCGGCCGTATAGATTACCAGAACACAAGAAAAAAGTAGTTCAGAGTGAATTAGAAGCGATGTTAGAAATGGGAGTAATAGAAGAATCCAACAGTGACTGGGCGAGCCCGATAGTTTTAGTGCCTAAAACGGACGGCTCAGTACGGTTCTGTGTGGATTACAGAAAGGTGAACGCTGTGTCGAAATTCGACGCGTATCCAATGCCTAGGGTTGACGAATTGCTTGATCGACTCGGCACTGCTCGTTTTTATTCGACACTGGACCTAACTAAGGGTTATTGGCAGATCCCCTTGTCTCCCATGACCAAAGAAAAAACCGCTTTCACGACGCCGTTCGGATTACACCAATTTGTTACCCTTCCGTTCGGGTTGTTCGGGGCTCCGGCCACCTTTCAGCGTCTGATGGACAGAATTCTCCGGCCGCATGCTGCATATGCCGCTGCATACCTAGATGATATCATCATCTATAGTGGTGACTGGCAGCGACATATGCAGCATTTGCGAGCTGTCCTGAAGACGCTGAGAAGGGCTGGGCTCACGGCCAATCCGAAGAAGTGTGCAATTGGGCGGGTGGAAGTAAAATATCTGGGTTTCCACTTGGGTCATGGACAGGTGCGTCCACAAATTGACAAGACGGCAGCAGTTGCGACCTGTCCGAGGCCCAAGACCAAAAAGGAGGTTAGACAGTTCCTGGGGCTGGCAGGTTATTATAGGAGGTTTGTACCTAATTTTTCGGACACTGCCAGCCCGCTGACTGATTTAACTAAAAAGGAAGCACCAGATAGGGTCCAGTGGACGGAGCAGTGTCAGCAGGCTTTCACCCAGATAAAGGCTGCCCTGTGTGGCGGTCCGCTCTTAAATGCTCCTGACTTTTCTCTCCCCTTTATTCTACAGACAGACGCGTCGGACAGGGGGTTGGGCGCTGTCCTGTCCCAGGAGGTGGAGGGTGAAGAGCGGCCGGTGCTGTACATCAGTCGGAAGCTCTCTAAGAGAGAGACGATGTACAGCACCATAGAGAAGGAGTGTTTGGCCATCAGATGGGCCGTTCTCACCCTTCGCTATTACCTCCTGGGGCGGGAGTTCACCCTCTGTTCGGACCACGCTCCCCTGCAGTGGCTCCACCGCATGAAGGATACCAACGCGCGGATCACTCGTTGGTATCTAGCTTTACAGCCTTTTAAGTTCCAGGTGATCCACAGGCCGGGTGTACAGATGGCTGTGGCTGACTTTCTCTCCAGGAGGAGGGGGGGGGAGGCTGCAGACCGGATGGCTCCCCGGCCTGAGTCGGGCGGTGGGGGTATGTGGCGAGGGGGGCGTGGTTTTGCTGAGTCTGTAGCGGGAGAGAGAGGACGGAGCAGAGCGGAGCGTAAGTAGGTCAAGTGCAGATGATGAACACCTGTGTCTGATTTCAGTAATTGGCGTGGAGAGACCGGATATAAGCCGGAGAGTGACATAGAGAGAGAGAGAGAGACGAGCTGGGACCTCGTGCGACGCTGATCCTGCAAGAGACGTCTGAAAAGAGAATTCTGAGTTATTGTTTATATTGCTGTGCATGTGCATGGTGAACGCGCTCTGTGCGCATATTTCTGTTAATACGAAAAGAGTAAATAAAACGTGCGTCCCAGCTCCAGCCGACCCCTGTCTTCTTCCTTCCTTACTATTAATGAACTGAACCGTATCACAATAACATTCATTTTAAGTTGCAATCAGCAGTTAAAAATGAATGTATTACTGATCAATGGTAACAAGGTTGCACTGCTGAGGCTCATGCTGCTTCTCCAGGAGAATTGTAAACAAATGAGCGCAGCACACAAAAAAGCAAACCAGTTAACAACATACTGACTATAAAAATTACAAATATGGAGTTTTTATATATTTTATAACATATGATAGAGTTAAGCAACCTCACTTGACGAGTAGGCAACTATTTCCTGAATACAATCACGATTGAAACTGTGACATTGATTTCATACAACAGGTTAATAAACAGTTACAATTAAGTCACTTACATTTTAGATGCAATATTGACTGTTTTTGTTCTGTTTCAGCAGCAAAAATAGTTAAACAAAGATCACAGCAGAACCATCGCGCATCTCACAGCAACTTGTTTTCTCATTACTGAATGATTCAGCATTTTGAATCGAATCGGTTGACTTAAAGATTCAATGGTCAATCCATAAACATCTGTCTCAATCATGAATGACTCAGTCATTGGAACGAATCGTTTGAACGAATGAATCAATGACTCGCTCATTAAGATGGTCGCCTGGCGACACCTAATGGCGGTTTAGTGTTTTGTTTAAAAGTGTCATTTTTTCCAACGTGCACCATTATCAATGTCCGTGCGGACGTCCGTGTTTTACTTTCACTTTTATATTAGCGATTTAAAAGCATCCGCTCGTGTCACACGTCGATTAACCGATGGGAAAATATCCTCACAGTCATATACCTAATAAATTTATATTTAAATACAATAGGCCTACCTAGTAAAACGTTTTATATACTATTTTGATATCCTTTTGGACACAAGAGGGCAGTATAGCCCTATGTTTGCTTTTTTGTTGAACCAAATAGCACTAAATAGCCTGTTTTTAACTTTTTCATACTTCTTGAATTGCAAAAAAAGAATAAAATAGGTTTAGTTCTAATATTTGTATAATTTTATATAAAAATAAATGGTGTATAATTACATTTTTAGAAGTTATGAGATGTTTCCTGCTTCCTTTTTGACATTAATTTAATCCCTCGCTATAGCAAAACCGTTTGAGATATTCAATATCCGTTTACAATTTAGCATCATTAATATATTTTTATCATGTTGAAAAAGTTTGGTGGGAATAAAATAAACCTTTTAGGAGGAGTAACTAAAAACTCAGAGGCTGATTTAACAAAAAATCCATATTCAGACCAAAATATCTGACTTCCTGTTGGTTGCAGCTAATGCCTGTAAATTAGAAAGTTGTCCGGCTCGATGAGACCAATATACGTACTGATTTTTGTAATTGTGGGTAAAACTAACCCCCCCACTTTTGTCAAAAACATTTTGAAAGTGACACACTTCCTGCTGCCAGTTGGTGGCGCTATAACTTTGACTCACAATAGTCACATCCATCTGATCGGCCTCTTACCACGATCACACTGCTGAAGTTTCATCAAGATCAGTTAATGTGTGCAGAAGTTATAACACTTCGTGTTTCTCTTTTCTCGCCATAAATTCGTGTCCTCGCCACAGCCAAACCGTTTGAGATATCAAAAATCCGTCCGCAATTTAGCATCCTCAATGTCTTGACTTCATGCACACCGAGTTTGGTGGCGATTTAATTAATTCTCTAGGAGAAGTGTTTCAAATTCCACAGCAAGCGTTCTCCAAACAACCCATAATTGCCGACTTCCTGTTGGGCTGGCGTAAAACTTAGAGCACGAAAGTTGTTCGGCCCGATGAGATCTATATGTGTACCGAGTTTCAAATTAATTCATGCAAGCGTGTTTGATATATGGACCAAGTTTTAGAACCCCGTTCAAGGGGGCGCTGTTGAGCCCCCCTGCCACGCCCGGCTACCAGATTCAGCCCCGCCCTGATGGCCGCGGGTTCTGACCTGTGTGCAAAGTTTCAAGAGTTTTCGAGCACGTTTAGGGACCCAAAAGCCCCAGAAACCTTGAAATAAAAATGAAAAAGAAAATCTCACTCAACTGACAAATCACCCCCACCCCTC
>NC_137140.1:15978217-16140717 GCF_949319135.1 Squalius cephalus | reverse complement strand
GTTTTGTATTTGCCACACTTCCTGCTACCAGCAGGTGGCGCTATTGCTATAACCATAATGAGCATGGTCATGTGTTCAGGACAGGACTCTTATCAAACATGTGAAGTTTGGGGCAGATTGAAAAATGTATGGCTGAGTTACTGCAGGCTGTCTGTGGTTGCCTAGCAACATCGGAACTGCAAGCAACATTATTATTGAACTTATCTGATCATGCATATATCACCAAAAGGCTGAAATTGGGTGAACGTTTGTCAGGCTGCCGAGGGCACACCCTTCGACGAAAACTCAAGATCTTCGCAATTTAACGTCGCAAAGGCCTTCAGATTACACTCACCAAATTTGAAGAGGATCAGATCAAAACTGTAGGAGGAGTTCGTTAAAGTACAACATCAGGAAATTACGAAAAATGCCCAAAATCTAGGAGGAAGTTCAAAATAGCTCACTTCCTGTTGTGTTTAGGGCTATGCTCCAAGATACTTTTTTGTAGGTATTGGGTCATTACATGTATGTACCAAATTTCATACCTGTGCGTGAAACCAGGAGCCGGGGCAAAATGTGGGGGCAATAATTTACCGAATTTGCCCCACCCAATTTTGAAAACCATATCACACGTAAATTTTCACCACTTCTGAAGCGTGTGCAAAGTTTCATGAGTTTTCGAGCATGTTTAGGCCCTCTAAAAAGCGATTCACTTTGGAGAAGAATAATAATAATAATTAAAGCTGCAAGCAGCGATGAAAGGGCCCTCGCACCCGTGCCATCAACACTCGGTGGCTTTAGGAAGACAGAGCATGGTTGGGCAATGTACATTTAAGGAGGTATATATAGTAAGAGTATGTCAAAGTCAGTTACAAAATGTTTTGTATAATGGTGATAATAGCATGCTTCATGACTCAGCTAAGTGTTGCTAGCATGTTTATTGTGTTTCTAGCATGCTTAGTACACAATAATTATGTTGTTAGTACTGCATAACTGTGTTAACCATGTCAGTTTCTGTTGCCAGTAGTTGGGGCTATGTCTATATCTGAATATTGCTATGTAGATGTGTTCAGTGCAGGACTTTTATCAAACATGTGAAGTTTGGGGCAGATTGGACATTGTATGCTTGAGTTACAACAACTTCCTTTAGCATTTCTAGCATGTTTTATGATGTTTCTAGCATTTTACATATTAATTTTGGGGTAGATTGGACATTGCATTCCTGAGTTACAGCAAATTCATATTTAATTGCAGTAATATCATGCTTTAGCACTTAGCTAAGTGTTTGCTAGTATGTTTTAGCATGTCTCTAGTATGTTGGTAGGATATTTAGCACCTACTGGCATTTTTTTATATGTTATTAGGAGTCCAGAACAGTGTTAAACGTCACTTCCTTTTGCCAGCAGGCGGCGCTATGACTATAACTGAATATGAGCATGGACATGTGTTCAAAAGATAACTCTTATCAAATGTGTGAAGTTTGGGGTAGATTGGACATTTTATGCTTAAGTTACAACAACTTCCTTGAGCTTTTATAGCATGCTTTAGAACTTAGCTAAGTGTTGCTAGCATGTTTCTTGCATGTTACATATTAAGTTTGGGGTAGATTGAACATCCCATGCCTGTGTTACAACAAATTCCCATTTAATTGCAGTAATATCATGATTTAGCACTTATCTAAGTGATTGATAGCATGTTTTAGCATGTTTCTAGTATGTTGTTAGCATGTTTAGCACATGCTGGCACTTTTTTATATGTTATTAGGAGTCCACAACAGTGTTTAACATGTCACTTCCTGTTGCCAGCAGGTGGCGCTATGACTGTAACTGAATATGAGCATGGTCATGTGTTCAGGACAGAACGCTTATCAAAAGTGTGAAGTTTGGGGCAGATTGGACATTGCCTTCTTGAGTAACAACAACATCCTGTTTCATTGAATTAGCATGCTTTAGCACTCAGCTAAGTTTTGCTAGCATGTTTTAACATGTTTCTAGCATGTTTAGAAGTCAATGGCATTTTTAACATCTTGCTAGAACGGCATCAACGTGTTAAACATGACACTTCCTGTTACCAGTAGGTGGCGCTATTACTATAACTGAATATTCTCATGTAGATGTGTTCAGGCCATGACTCTTATCAAACGTGTGACGTTTGGGGCAGATTGGACATTCCATGCCTGTGTTACAGCAAATTCCTATTTAATTGCAGCAATAGCATGCTTTAGCACTTAGCTAAGTGTTTGCTAGCATGTCTTAGCATGTTTCTAGTATGTTGTTAGCATGTTTAGCACTTGATGGCACTTTTTTTATATGTTTTTATATGTCCACAACAGTGTTTAACATGTCACTTCCTGTTGCCAGCAGGTGGCACTATGACTGTAACTGAATATGAGCATGGTCATGTGTTCAGGACAGAACGTTTATTAAAAGTGTGAAGTTTGGTGCAGAATGGACATTGCCTTCTTGCGTAACAACAACATCCTGTTTCATTGAATTAGCATGCTTTAGCACTTAGCTAAGTATTGCTAGCATGTTTTAACATGTTTCTAGCATGTTTAGAAGTCAATGGCATTTTTAACATGTTGCTAGAATGGCATCAACGTGTTAAACATGACACTTCCTGTTACCAGTAGGTGGCGCTATTACTATAACTGAATATTCTCATGTAGATGTGTTCAGGACAGAACGCTTATCAAAAGTGTGAATTTTTGGGCAGATTGGACATTCCATGCCTGAGTTACAGCAAATTCCTATTTAATTGCAATAATAGCATGCTTTAGCACTTAGCTAAGAGTTTGCTAGCATGTTTTAGCATGCTTCTAGTATGTTGTTAGCATGTTTAGCACTTGCTGGCACTTTTTTATATGTTATTAGGAGTCCATAACAGTGTTAAACATGTCACTTCCTGTTGCCAGCAGGTGGCGCTATGACTATAACTGAATATGAGCATGGTCATGTGTTCAGGACATAACTCTTATCAAACGTGTGAAGTTTGGGGCAGATTGGACATTCCATGCCTGAGTTACAGCAACTTCCTGTTTCATGGCGAAACATCGAAATTTGTCAGGCCGCCGAGGACCCGCCCTTCGACGAAAACTCAAGATCTTCGCAATTTAACGTCGCAAAGGCCTTAAGATTACACTCACCAAATTTGAAGATGATCAGATTAAAACTGTAGGAGGAGTTCGTTAAAGTACGAGGCCTGAAAATGGCAAAAACTGCACAAAAATCTGAGAGGAAGTTCAAAATGGCTGACTTCCTGTTGTGTTTAGGGCTATGCTCCAAGAGACTTTTTTGTAGGTATTAGGTCATTACACGTATGTACCGAATTTCGTGCACGTACGTTGAACGTTGCGGGAGGCGCACTCCGTTGAACTTTTATAGGTGGCGCTATCGAGCCATTTTGCCCCGTCCAATTCTGAAACCTATATCAGATGTAAATTTTCGCCAGTTCTGACGCGTGTGCAAAGTTTCGTGAGTTTTCGCGCATGTTTAGGCCCTCAAAAATGCAATTCAATGCGGAGAAGAAGAATAATAATAATAATTAAAGCTGCAAGCAGCGATGAAAAGGGCCCTCGCACCCCTGCCACCGCCACCCGGCGCCTTTAGGAAATGCCTTAAGATTACACTCACCAAATTTGAAGAGGATCAGATCAAAACTGTAGGAGGAGTTTGTTAAAGTACAACATCAGGAAATGGCAAAAACTGCCCAAAATCTGAGAGGAAGTTCAAAATAGCTAACTTCCTGTTGTGTTTAGGGCTACGCGCCAAGAGACTTTTTTGTAGGTATTGGGTCTTTACATGTATGTACCAAATTTCATACCTGTACGTGAAACCAGGAGCCGGGGCAAAATGTAGGGGCAATAATTAAGCCATTTTGCCCCACCCAATTTTGAAAATCACATCACACGTAAATTTTCATCACTTCTGAAGCATGTGCAAAGTTTCATGATTTTTCGAGCACGTTTTGTATTTGCCACACTTCCTGCTACCAGCAGGTGGCGCTATTGCTATAACCATAATGAGCATGGTCATGTGTTCAGGACAGGACTCTTATCAAACATGTGAAGTTTGGGGCAGATTGAAAAATGTATGGCTGAGTTACTGCAGGCTGTCTGTGGTTGCCTAGCAACATCGGAACTGCAAGCAACATTATTATTGAACTTATCTGATCATGCATATATCACCAAAAGGCCGAAATTGGGTGAACGTTTGTCAGGCCGCCGAGGGCACACCCTTCGACGAAAACTCAAGATCTTCGCAATTTAATGTCGCAAAGGCCTTCAGATTACACTGACCAAATTTGAAGAGGATCAGATCAAAACTGTAGGAGGAGTTCGTTAAAGTACAACATCAGGAAATTACGAAAAATGCCCAAAATCTAGGAGGAAGTTCAAAATAGCTCACTTCCTGTTGTGTTTAGGGCTATGCTCCAAGAGACTTTTTTGTAGGTATTGGGTCATTACATGTATGTACCAAATTTCATACCTGTAAGTGAAACCAGGAGCCGGGGCAAAATGTGGGGGCAATAATTTACCGAATTTGCCCCACCCAATTTTGAAAACCATATCACACGTAAATTTTCACCACTTCTGAAGCGTGTGCAAAGTTTCATGAGTTTTCGAGCATGTTTAGGCCCTCTAAAAAGCGATTCACTTTGGAGAAGAATAATAATAATAAACGGAGCAAAAACAATAGGGTCCTCTCACCATCGGTGCTCGGGCCCTAATAATAAATAATCCTACCGAAAACAATAGGGCCTTCGCCCTTTCAGGGCTTGGGCCCTAAATATAGCTGCGAGCAGCGATTACGGGCCCAAGCCGGTGACACCGCAACCCCGGAGCCTTTAGTTACCTAAAGGCACCGGGGATGGCGGTGCCACCGGCTTTGGCCCTCCATCGCTGCTCGCAGCTATATTTATATATATATATATATATATATATATATATATATACACACACACACACACACATATATATATATATATATATACATATCTATCTATCTATCTATCTATATATATATATATATTTAGTTACCTAAAGTCACCAGGGTGGCGGTGCCGCCAGCTTTGGCCCTTCATCGCTGCTCGCAGCTATATTTATATATATACAGTACAGGCCAAAAGTTTGGACACATTACTATTTTTAATGTTTTTGAAAGAAGTTTCTTCTGCTCATCAAGCCTGCATTTATTTGATCAAAAATACAGAAAAAAATGTAATATTGTGATATATTATTACAATTTAAAATAATTGGTTTTCAATTTATTATACTTTAAATTATCATTTATTTTGGTGATGCAAAGCTGAATTTTCAGGATCATTACTCCAGTCTATCAAATGATCCTTTAGAAATCATTCTAATATGATGATTCATTATCAAAGTTGGAAACAGTTCTGCTGCTTAATATTTTTTCATAACCTGTGATACTTTTTTAGGATACTTTGATGAATAAAAAAAAGAAAAAGAAAAAAGAAAAGAAAAAAAAAGAAGCAAATGTTTTCAAGATAGAAATCTTTTATAACAACGATATACACTACTGGTCAGTAATTTGGGGTCAGTAATTTTTTTCTTTATTTTTTTTTAAATAAATCAATAATTTTATTCAGCAAGGATGTGTTAAATTGATAAAAAGTGACAATAAAGAAGATTTATATTTAAAAAAATTTTTTTTTATTTTGAATAAATGCAGTTCTTTTTAACCTTTTATTCATCAAATATATTAGGCAGCAGAACTTTTTCCAACACTCATAATAAATCAGAACATTAGAATGATTTCTAAAGGATCATGTGATTGACTGGATGTCACATGTGACACTGAAGACTGGAGTAATGATCCTGAAAATTCAGCTTTGCATCACCGAAATAAATGATAATTTAAAGTATAATAAATTGAAAACCAATTATTTTAAATTGTAATAATATATCACAATATTAAATTTTTTTCTGTATTTTTGATCAAATAAATGCAGGCTTGATGAGCAGAAGAAACTTCTTTCAAAAACATTCAAAATAGTAATGTGTCCAAACTTTTGGCCAGTACTGTATATATATATATATATATATATATATATATATATATATATATATAACAGAAAATATTACTTGTCTTACCTTATTCTTATTTTATGATACACTCAAAATATTCCACAACAGTGATTAATGTTGATTAACCCCGTTGATTAACCGGTGGTAAAATATTCTCACCATCACATACCTAGTATATTTTTATATAGATACAATAGGCCTACCTGATTTTGAACACAAGAGGGCAGTATAGCCCTATGTATGACTTGACTTTTATGGGACTAAAGAGTACAATTGCTATTTTTAAACGTATAAGTAATTCTTAAATTGAAAAAAAAAGAATAAAATGGGTTTAGTTGTGATATTTGTATACTTTTATATAGAAATAAATGGTGTATAATTACATTTTTAGAAGATGAGGCTTTTAGCGTTTCCTTTTTGTACATTACTTTAATCCCTCACTATATCAAAACTGTTTGAAATATTTAATATCCGTTCACAATTTAGCATCTTTAATGTATTTTCATCGTGTTGAAAAAGTTTGGTGTGAAAAAAATAAACCAGTTAGGAGGAGTAGCTAAAAACTCAGAGTCTGAAATATCCCAAAAATCCACATTCAGACCTAAATATCTGACTTCCTGTTGGTTGGAGCAAATTACTTTAAATTAGAAAGTTGTCCGGCTCGATGAGACCAATGTACGTACTGATTTTTGTTACTGTATATACAACTAACCCCCCCACTTTTGTCAAAGGCATTTTGAAAGTGACACACTTCCTGCTGCCAGTTGGTGGTGCTATAACTTTGACTCACAATAGTTACATCCATCTGATCGGCCTCTTACCACGAACACACTGGTGAAGTTTCATCAAGATCAGTTAATGTATGCAGAAGTTATACCGCTTCATGTTTCACTTTTCTCGCCATAAATTCGTTTCCTCGCCACGGCCAAACCGTTCGAGATATCAAAAATCCTTCCGCAATTTAGCATCCTCAATGACTTGACTTCATGCACACCGAGTTTGGTGGGGATTGGATGAATTCTCTAGGAGGAGTACTTCGCATTCCACAGCAAGCGTTTTCCAAACAACCCATAATAGCCGACTTCCTGTTGGGCTGGCGTAAAACTTGACCAGGGAAAAGTTGTTCGGCCCGATGAGATCTATATGTGTACCGAGTTTCATATTAATTCATGCAAGCGTGTTTGATCTATGGACCAAGTTTTCAGACCCAGTTCAAGGGGGCGCTGTTGAGCCCCCCTACCACGCCCGGGTACCAGCTTCAGCCCGGCCCTGATGCCAGGGGGTTCTGACTTGTGTGCAAAGTTTCAAGAGTTTTTGAGCACATTAAGGACCCCAAAAGCCCCTGAAACCTTGATTAACAATATAAAAGCAATAGTCAAATCCCCCCCTCCCCTCACACACACAGAGACACAGAGAGAGGGAGAGAAAATTCTCCAGAAAATCCACATTCAAACCAAAATATCTCTCTTCCTCTTGGTCCGAGCTAGTTACTGTAAATTAGAAAGTTGTCCGTCTTGATGAGAACAATACACATACCAAGTTTTGTTGCTGTTGATAAAACTAACCCCCCCACTTTTGACTAAAGGTGGCGCTACTGAGCCATTTCACCACGCCCATTTCTGAAACTTTGCACATGTCTACTGGATAATAAATGTGATGTGTCTGTCGAGTTTCATGCATTTTCAAGCATGTAAAGAGTCTCAAAAGCATCCGAAAAGAATATTAAAGTTTGATGCGTTGCCACGGCAACAGTATCTAAGATATCAATAATCCTTTCACAGGTCTATATCTGCCGTGTGTCTACATTATACACATAAAGTTTGAAGCAAATCGGGTAAAAATAAGAGGGTGATTTCAAAGCATTTTGAAAGTGACACACTTCCTGTTGCCAGTTGGTGGCGCTATAACTTTGACTCACAAATGTCACATCCATGTGATCTGCCTCTTACAACGAACACACTGCTGAAGTTTCATCAAGATCAGATAATGTATGCTGAAGTTATAACACACTTCCTGTTTGAATTATTCGCCATAAATTCGTTTCCTTGCCACGGCCAAACCGTTTGAGATATCAAAAATCCGTCCGCAATTTAGCATCCTCAATGTCTTGACTTCATGCTGACCGAGTTTGGAGGCGATTGGATGAATTCTCTAGGAGGAGTACATTAAATTCCACAGCATGCGTTTCAAAACAATCCATAATAGCCGACTTCCTGTTGGGCTGGCGTAAAAAGTAAAAGTACGAAAGTTGTTCGGCCCGATGAGATCTATATGTGTACCGAGTTTCATATTATTACATGCAAGCGTGTCTGATTTATGGACCAAGTTTTCGGACCCCGTTCAAGGGGGCGCTGTCGAGCCCCCCTGCCACGCCCGGGTACCAGCTTCAGCCCGGCCCTGATGGCCGCGGGTTCTGACCCGTGTGCAAAGTTTCAAGAGTTTTCGAGCATGTTAAGGGTCTCAAAAGTGCCCGAAAGGTTGACAGAAAAATAATAATAATAATAATTAAAGCTGCAAGCAGCGATGAAAGGGCCCTCGCACCCGTGCCATCAACACTCGGTGGCTTTAGGAAGGCAGAGCATGGTTGGGAAATGTACATTTAAGGAGGTATATATAGTAAGAGTATGTCAAAGTCAGTTACAAAATGTTTTGTATAATGGTGATAATAGCATGCTTCATGACTCAGCTAAGTGTTGCTAGCATGTTCAGTTTGTTTCTAGCATGCTTAGTACACAATAATTATGTGGTTAGTACTGCATTACTGTGTTAACCATGTCAGTTTCTGTTGCCAGTAGGTGGCGTTATGACTATAACTGAATATGAGCATGGATGTGTGTTCAGGACAGAACTCTTATCAAACATGTGAAGTTTGGTGCAAATTGGACATTGCCTTCTTGAGTAACAACAAAGTCATGTTTCATTGAATTAGCATTCTTTAGAACTTAGCTAAGCATTGTTAGCATGTTTTAACATGTTGCTAGAACGGCATCAACGTGTTAAACATGTCACTTCCTGTTGCCAGTTGGTGGCGCTATTACTATAACTGAACATTCTCATGTAGATGTGTTCAGGCCATGACTCTTATCAAAAGTGTGAAGTTTGGGGCAGATTGGACATTCCATGCCTGAGTTACAGCAAATTCCTATTTAATTGCAATAATAGCATGCTTTAGCACTTGGCTAAGAGTTTGCTAGCATGTTTTAGCATGTTTCTAGTATGTTGTTAGCATGTTTAACACTTGCTGGCACTTTTTTATATGTTATTAGGAGTCCACAACAGTGTTAAACATGTCACTTCCTGTTGCCAGCAGGTGGCGCTATGACTGTAACTGAATATAAGCATGGTCATGTGTTCAGGACAGAACGCTTATCAAAAGTGTGAAGTTTGGGGCAGATTGGACATTCCATGCCTGAGTTACAGCAAATTCATATTTAATTGCAGTAATATCATTCTTTAGCACTTAGCTAAGTGTTTGCTATTATGTTTTAGCATGTCTCTAGTATGTTGGTAGGATGTTTAGCACCTACTGGCATTTTTGTATATGTTATTAGGAGTCAAGAACAGTGTTAAACGTCACTTCCTGTTGCCAGCAGGTGGCGCTATGACTATAACTAAATATGAGCATGGACATGTGTTCAAGAGATAACTCTTATCAAACGTGTGACGTTTGGGGTAGATTGTACATTGCCTTCTTGAGTGACAACAAAGTCCTGTTTCATTGAATTAGCATGCTTTAGCACTTAGCTAAGTATTGCTAGCATGTTTTAATATGTTTCTAGCATGTTTAGAACTCAATGGCATTTTTAACATGTTGCTAGAACGGCATCAACGTGTTAAACATGTCACTTCCTGTTGCCAGTAGGTGGCGCTATTACTATAACTGAATTTGAGCATAGGCATGCGTTCAGGCCATGATTCTTATCAAACATGTGAAGTTTGGGGCAGATTGGACGTTCCATGCCTGAGTTACAGCAAATTCCTATTTAATTGCAGTAATAGCATGCTTTATCACTTAGCTAAGTGTTTGCTAGCATGTTTCTAGTATGTTGCTAACCTGTTTAGCACTTGCTGGCTCTTTTATATATGTTATTAGGAGACCACAACAGTGTTAAACATGTCACTTCCTGTTGACAGCAGGTGGCGCTATTACTATAACTGAATATTCTCATGTAGATGTGTTCAGGCCATGACTCTTATCAAACGTGTGAAGTTTGGGGCAGATTGGACATTCCATGCCTGTGTTACAGCAAATTCCTATTTAATTGCAGCAATAGCATGCTTTAGCACTTAGCTAAGTGTTTGTTAGCATGTTTTAGCATGTTTCTAGTATGTTGTTAGCATGTTTAGCACTTGCTGGCACTTTTTTTATATGTTTTTATATGTCCACAACAGTGTTTAACATGTCACTTCCTGTTGCCAGCAGGTGGCACTATGACTGTAACTGAATATGAGCATGGTCATGTGTTCAGGACAGAACGTTTATTAAAAGTGTGAAGTTTGGCGCATATTGGACATTGCCTTCTTGAGTAACAACAACATCCTGTTTCATTGAATTAGCATGCTTTACCACTTAGCTAAGTATTGCTAGCATGTTTTAACATTAGCTAGCATGTTTTAACATGTTTCTAGCATGTTTAGACCTCAATGGCATTTTTAACATGTTGCTAGAATGGCATCAACGTGTTAAACATGACACTTCCTGTTGCCAGTAGGTGGCGCTATTACTATAACTGAATATTCTCATGTAGATGTGTTCAGGACAGAACGCTTATCAAAAGTGTGAAGTTTGGGGCAGATTGGACATTCCATGCCTGAGTTACAGCAAATTCCTATTTAATTGCAATAATAGCATGCTTTAGCACTTAGCTAAGAGTTTGCTAGCATGTTTTAGCATGTTTCTAGTATGTTGTTAGCATGTTTAACACTTGCTGGCACTTTTTTATATGTTATTAGGAGTCCATAACAGTGTTAAACATGTCACTTCCTGTTGCCAGCAGGTGGCGCTATGACTGTAACTGAATATAAGCATGGTCATGTGTTCAGGACAGAACGCTTATCAAAAGTGTGAAGTTTGGGGCAGATTGGACATTCCATGCCTGAGTTACAGCAAATTCATATTTAATTGCAGTAATATCATTCTTTAGCACTTAGCTAAGTGTTTGCTATTATGTTTTAGCATGTCTCTAGTATGTTGGTAGGATGTTTAGCACCTACTGGCATTTTTTTATATGTTATTAGGAGTCAAGAACAGTGTTAAACGTCACTTCCTGTTGCCAGCAGGTGGCGCTATGACTATAACTAAATATGAGCATGGACATGTGTTCAAGAGATAACTCTTATCAAACGTGTGACGTTTGGGGTAGATTGTACATTGCCTTCTTGAGTAACAACAAAGTCCTGTTTCATTGAATTAGCATGCTTTAGCACTTAGCTAAGTATTGCTAGCATGTTTTAATATGTTTCTAGCATGTTTAGAACTCAATGGCATTTTTAACATGTTGCTAGAACGGCATCAACGTGTTAAACATGTCACTTCCTGTTGCCAGTAGGTGGCGCTATTACTATAACTGAATTTGAGCATAGACATGTGTTCAGGCCATGATTCTTATCAAACATGTGAAGTTTGGGGCAGATTGGACATTCCATGCCTGAGTTACAGCAAATTCCTATTTAATTGCAGTAATAGCATGCTTTAGCACTTAGCTAAGTGTTTGCTAGCATGTTTCTAGTATGTTGCTAACCTGTTTAGCACTTGCTGGCTCTTTTATATATGTTATTAGGAGACCACAACAGTGTTAAACATGTCACTTCCTGTTGACAGCAGGTGGCGCTATTACTATAACTGAATATTCTCATGTAGATGTGTTCAGGCCATGACTCTTATCAAACGTGTGAAGTTTGGGGCAGATTGGACATTCCATGCCTGTGTTACAGCAAATTCCTATTTAATTGCAGCAATAGCATGCTTTAACACTTAGCTAAGTGTTTGCTAGCATGTTTTAGCATGTTTCTAGTATGTTGTTAGCATGTTTAGCACTTTCTGGCACTTTTTTTATATGTTTTTATATGTCCACAACAGTGTTTAACATGTCATTTCCTGTTGCCAGCAGGTGGCACTATGACTGTAACTGAATATGAGCATGGTCATGTGTTCAGGACAGAACGTTTATTAAAAGTGTGAAGTTTGGCGCAGATTGGACATTGCCTTCTTGAGTAACAACAACATCCTGTTTCATTGAATTAGCATGCTTTAGCACTTAGCTAAGTATTGCTAGCATGTTTTAACATGTTTCTAGCATGTTTAGAAGTCAATGGCATTTTTAACATGTTGCTAGAATGGCATCAACGTGTTAAACATGACACTTCCTGTTACCAGTAGGTGGCGCTATTACTATAACTGAATATTCTCATGTAGATATGTTCAGGACAGAACGCTTATCAAAAGTGTGAAGTTTGGGGCAGATTGGACATTCCATGCCTGAGTTACAGCAAATTCCTATTTAATTGCAATAATAGCATGCTTTAGCACTTAGCTAAGAGTTTGCTAGCATGTTTTAGCATGCTTCTAGTATGTTGTTAGCATGTTTAGCACTTGCTGGCACTTTTTTATATGTTATTAGGAGTCCATAACAGTGTTAAACATGTCACTTCCTGTTGCCAGCAGGTGGCGCTATGACTATAACTAAATATGAGCATGGTCATGTGTTCAGGACAGAACTCTTATCAAATGTGTGAAGTTTGGGGCAGATTGGACATTCCATGCCTGAGTTACAGCAACTTCCTGTTTCATGGCGAAACATCAAAATTTGTCAGGCCGCCGAGGACCCGCCCTTCGACGAAAACTCAAGATCTTCGCAATTTAACGTCGCAAAGGCCTTAAGATTACACTCACCAAATTTGAAGATGATCAGATTAAAACTGTAGGAGGAGTTCGTTAAAGTACGAGGCCTGAAAATGTCAAAAACTGCACAAAAATCTGGGAGGAAGTTCAAAATGGCTGACTTCCTGTTGTGTTTAGGGCTATGCTCCAAGAGACTTTTTTGTAGGTATTAGGTCATTACATGTATGTACCGAATTTCGTGCACGTACGTGGAACGTTGCGGGAGGCGCACTCCGTTGAACTTTTATAGGTGGCGCTATCGAGCCATTTTGCCCCGTCCAATTCTGAAACCTATATCAGATGTCAATTTTCGCCAGTTTTGACGCGTGTGCAAAGTTTCGTGAGTTTTCGAGCATGTTTAGGCCCTCAAAAATGCAATTAAATGCGGAGAAGAATAATAATAATAATTAAAGCTGCAAGCAGCGATGAAAGGGCCCTCGCACCCGTGCCATCAACACTCGGTGGCTTTAGGAAGGCAGAGCATGGTTGGGAAATGTACATTTAAGGAGGTATATATAGTAAGAGTATGTCAAAGTCAGTTACAAAATGTTTTGTATAATGGTGATAATAGCATGCTTCATGACTCAGCTAAGTGTTGCTAGCATGTTCAGTCTGTTTCTAGCATGCTTAGTACACAATAATTATGTGGTTAGTACTGCATTACTGTGTTAACCATGTCAGTTTCTGTTGCCAGTAGGTGGCGTTATGACTATAACTGAATATGAGCATGGATGTGTGTTCAGGACAGAACTCTTATCAAACATGTGAAGTTTGGTGCAAATTGGACATTGCCTTCTTGAGTAACAACAAAGTCATGTTTCATTGAATTAGCATTCTTTAGAACTTAGCTAAGCATTGTTAGCATGTTTTAACATGTTGCTAGAACGGCATCAACGTGTTAAACATGTCACTTCCTGTTGCCAGTTGGTGGCGCTATTACTATAACTGAACATTCTCATGTAGATGTGTTCAGGCCATGACTCTTATCAAAAGTGTGAAGTTTGGGGCAGATTGGACATTCCATGCCTGAGTTACAGCAAATTCCTATTTAATTGCAATAATAGCATGCTTTAGCACTTGGCTAAGAGTTTGCTAGCATGTTTTAGCATGTTTCTAGTATGTTGTTAGCATGTTTAACACTTGCTGGCACTTTTTTATATGTTATTAGGAGTCCACAACAGTGTTAAACATGTCACTTCCTGTTGCCAGCAGGTGGCGCTATGACTGTAACTGAATATAAGCATGGTCATGTGTTCAGGACAGAACGCTTATCAAAAGTGTGAAGTTTGGGGCAGATTGGACATTCCATGCCTGAGTTACAGCAAATTCATATTTAATTGCAGTAATATCATTCTTTAGCACTTAGCTAAGTGTTTGCTATTATGTTTTAGCATGTCTCTAGTATGTTGGTAGGATGTTTAGCACCTACTGGCATTTTTTTATATGTTATTAGGAGTCAAGAACAGTGTTAAACGTCACTTCCTGTTGCCAGCAGGTGGCGCTATGACTATAACTAAATATGAGCATGGACATGTGTTCAAGAGATAACTCTTATCAAACGTGTGACGTTTGGGGTAGATTGTACATTGCCTTCTTGAGTAACAACAAAGTCCTGTTTCATTGAATTAGCATGCTTTAGCACTTAGCTAAGTATTGCTAGCATGTTTTAATATGTTTCTAGCATGTTTAGAACTCAATGGCATTTTTAACATGTTGCTAGAACGGCATCAACGTGTTAAACATGTCACTTCCTGTTGCCAGTAGGTGGCGCTATTACTATAACTGAATTTGAGCATAGGCATGCGTTCAGGCCATGATTCTTATCAAACATGTGAAGTTTGGGGCAGATTGGACGTTCCATGCCTGAGTTACAGCAAATTCCTATTTAATTGCAGTAATAGCATGCTTTATCACTTAGCTAAGTGTTTGCTAGCATGTTTCTAGTATGTTGCTAACCTGTTTAGCACTTGCTGGCTCTTTTATATATGTTATTAGGAGACCACAACAGTGTTAAACATGTCACTTCCTGTTGACAGCAGGTGGCGCTATTACTATAACTGAATATTCTCATGTAGATGTGTTCAGGCCATGACTCTTATCAAACGTGTGAAGTTTGGGGCAGATTGGACATTCCATGCCTGTGTTACAGCAAATTCCTATTTAATTGCAGCAATAGCATGCTTTAGCACTTAGCTAAGTGTTTGCTAGCATGTTTTAGCATGTTTCTAGTATGTTGTTAGCATGTTTAGCACTTGCTGGCACTTTTTTTATATGTTTTTATATGTCCACAACAGTGTTTAACATGTCACTTCCTGTTGCCAGCAGGTGGCACTATGACTGTAACTGAATATGAGCATGGTTATGTGTTCAGGACAGAACGTTTATTAAAAGTGTGAAGTTTGGCGCATATTGGACATTGCCTTCTTGAGTAACAACAACATCCTGTTTCATTGAATTAGCATGCTTTAGCACTTAGCTAAGTATTGCTAGCATGTTTTAACATGTTTCTAGCATGTTTAGACCTCAATGGCATTTTTAACATGTTGCTAGAATGGCATCAACGTGTTAAACATGACACTTCCTGTTGCCAGTAGGTGGCGCTATTACTATAACTGAATATTATCATGTAGATGTGTTCAGGACAGAACGCTTATCAAAAGTGTGAAGTTTGGGGCAGATTGGACATTCCATGCCTGAGTTACAGCAAATTCCTATTTAATTGCAATAATAGCATGCTTTAGCACTTAGCTAAGAGTTTGCTAGCATGTTTTAGCATGCTTCTAGTATGTTGTTAGCATGTTTCGCACTTGCTGGCACTTTTTTATATGTTATTAGGAGTCCATAACAGTGTTAAACATGTCACTTCCTGTTGCCAGCAGGTGGCGCTATGACTATAACTGAATATGAGCATGGTCATGTGTTCAGGACAGAACTCTTATCAAACGTGTGAAGTTTGGGGCAGATTGGACATTCCATGCCTGAGTTACAGCAACTTCCTGTTTCATGGCGAAACATCGAAATTTGTAAGGCCGCCGAGGACCCGCCCTTCGACGAAAACTCAAGATCTTCGCAATTTAACGTCGCAAAGGCCTTAAGATTACACTCACCAAATTTGAAGATGATCAGATTAAAACTGTAGGAGGAGTTCGTTAAAGTACGAGGCCTGAAAATGGCAAAAACTGCACAAAAATCTGAGAGGAAGTTCAAAATGGCTGACTTCCTGTTGTGTTTAGGGCTATGCTCCAAGAGACTTTTTTGTAGGTATTAGGTCATTACACGTATGTACCGAATTTCGTGCACGTACGTGGAACGTTGCAGGAGGCGCACTCCGTTGAACTTTTATAGGTGGCGCTATCGAGCCATTTTGCCCCGTCCAATTCTGAAACCTATATCAGATGTAAATTTTCGCCAGTTCTGACGCGTGTGCAAAGTTTCGTGAGTTTTCGCGCATGTTTAGGCCCTCAAAAATGCAATTCAATGCGGAGAAGAATAATAATAATAATAATAAACAGAGCAATTCCAAGAGGGTCCTCACACCATCGGTGCTCGGGCCCTAATAATAAACAGAGCAATTCCAAGAGGGTCCTCACACCATCGGTGCTCGGGCCCTAATAATAAACAGAGCAATTCCAAGAGGGTCCTCACACCATCGGTGCTCGGGCCCTAATAAACAGAGCAATTCCAAGAGGGTCCTCACACCATCGGTGCTCGGGCCCTAATAATAATAAACAGAGCAATTCCAAGAGGGTCCTCACACCATCGGTGCTCGGGCCCTAATAATAATAATAATAATAAACAGAGCAATTCCAAGAGGGTCCTCACACCATCCCAGCCAACATTTGTATGTGGGGCCCATATGGGTATGAAATGGGCTGAAAAATGGGCCCCATGTAGGATTGTCCGCGGGTTCCATAATGGCCCCATGTTAATTGCCCAGATGGATTTCATGTAGGATTGCACTTGGTACTAGGCGGGACCAAAGTGGGCAACATGCACAAGACCCATCTCGGTCCCATCTTTAACCCAGTAGACATTTGTATATGGGGCCCATGTGGGTTCGAAATGGGCTGAAAAATGGGCTCTGTATGGGATTGTCCACGGGTTCCATAATGGCCCCATGTGAATTGCCCAGATGGATTTCATGTGGGATTGCACTTGGTACTAGGCGGGACCCAAGTGGGCAAAATGCACAAGACCCACCTCGGTCCCAGCTTAACCCCGCCGACATTTGTATGTGGGGCCCATGTGGGTTCGAAATGGGCTGAAAAATGGGCTCTGTATGGGATTGTCCGCGGGTTCCATAATGGCCCCATATGAATTGCCCAGATGGATTTCATGTAGGATTGCACTTGGTACTAGGTGGGACCCAAGTGGGCAAAATGCACAAGACCCACCTCGGTCCCAGCTTTAACCCAGTAAACATTTGTACATGGGGCCCGTGTGGGTTTGAAATGGGCTTAAAAAATGGGCTCTGTATGGGATTGTCCGCGGGTTCCATAATGGCCCCATGTTAATTGCCCAGATGGATTTCATATAGGATTGCACTTGGTACTAAGTGGGACCCAAGTGGGCAAAATGCACAAGACCCAACTCGGTCCCAGCTTAACCCCGCCGACATTTGTATATGGGGCCCATGTGGGTTTGGAATAGGCTGAAAAATGGGCTCTGTATGGGATTGTCCGCGGGTTCAATAATGGCCCCATACCAACTGCCCACATGGATTTCATATAGGATGGCACTTACAAAAAGGTGGGCCCCAACTGGGCTACATGCACAAGACCCTTCTTGGTCCCAGCTTTAGTTTTGTTGTGGGTACTACAAGGTTACTACATGGGCCGAAATACGGGCTGCAAGTGGGTTTGTCTATGGGTTCCATGTTGGCCCCAGCAACTTACTCATATAGGTTTTATGCAGGATTTCACAGGGCTTTAGGTGGGGCCCAACTAGGAATCATATGCATGTGGCCCAACTAGGGATCATCTGGGTTCCATCTAAATGAGTAGCAACACCACACAAACAAGTTTTAAAGCATTAGAGCACACAGTGAGATTGAAATCTTTTCAAATTAAAATTTTATTGAAATTACCCATCATATTATGCTATATTCTGAAATTCCAGAGACAATATTTAAAGAAGCAGATTTATGTCAGATTAAAGAGTATCTCTTTAAAGTTATATACCTAATTGTTAAAATACATACTTTTAACCTGTATTTGACCCAGTCTATACTGAACGCTTTGAACATTTGAAAAGGAAATAAATTGGGGACAGTTAGAAGAAGCAGCAACTATACATGTATCAGTACAGCTTACACTGCAGACAGTCATTTGTGCATTCTGGACACTGTCCTCCATCTCTTGTCTCAGACTTTTTTTAAAGTTCCCTCTCAGTTTCTTGCCAGTTGATCTGAGCAGTCTTCTTAAGAGCCTCTGCAAAACAAATTAGTTTTTTTTAGAGATTATGATTTTAGAGAAATCATGTTACTTACACATACTTACACAATACCTTATGAAAGAATAACAACTTTTACTCAGGATAAAAAAAACAAAAACAGCATTAAACTTCAATTGGAATAGTCGGTATTGGAATGTCACTGGAAGGGCATTTGGGAAATTTAACAGAGAATTACTGTTTATTTATTCAGACTATTCCGATTTAATTTTGTATTAATAAAACCAGTTTATAAAGTATGAATATGCGATGTGTTTGAAAGCATCAAATCATTCATTGATACAAGTTAACCATTAAAAACTCAGTCCATGATAGAATAGGCCGACGAAATGATGCATAATTAAAGTATTTTAATTATTTTTTTATTGCTAATGATTTATGATTGCTTTTAAAGTAGAAATACAAAAATATTACTCTGTGTCTTTGGAAAATAATTGAGGTGATCACAGGTGTGGATGATTCTTAAATTTCCAGGATGGCTCAACTTAAGAGTCATAGTTTTAATAAACAAGTTAGAATTAAGTCAAAAATGAGAATCTGATTCTTTTAGTGTTTCAGACAGAGATCACGATTCTGAACAGATAAAATAACAACATAACATGTAATTTACTAGAGGTTCTGACAAATGTTAATTCCTGCAGTCGATTTAAAATGTTTAATCTGAATGAAAAAAAAAAGGTTTGAATGAATAATTAAATGACTAAAATACGTGTTTCATTACTGGATGAATCAGTGTTTTTGAACGAATCTCTAGAATGAATGATTAAAGTTTAAAGTGTAAAGTTTCTTGCAAAAGTTGATTCTTCTTCTAAAAATTGCTACTGTAGACAGTGTTTATATCTGAACTATAAACTTATCTCAGTACTTGAATTACGAGCTGATGTTGTTGTAATATTATTTAAGAATATAATAAATTACTGTTGTGTCAATCTAAAATGATCTTCCCACTCATCATTCTGTGAAGTGGTGCAGGACAACTTTGTCCAACAAGTGCTTGTTTCGGACTCTCATCTGCAGATACCTTGTTTTTTTTTTACGGCTTGATTAATATAAGCAGCACGGCAAGGCTTTTTGTACTCCGCGTCTCCTAATAAGGACCTGAAATAGGTAAATATAAGTCTGCTTTTTAAAACAACAGAGGATGGTTAGATTGTGACAACAGCAGGAAACTGCATATTACGTTTACATCAAAAGATTAAATCAAATTTGAAGCTTGTGACTTATAAATGCACATCAACCCGATGACTTAGCATTCATGTAAAAACTATGTTCAGATTAATCAATCAGAATGATTTCATTTTCAGAATGATTTTAATTTGTGTGTGTGTGTGTGTGAGGCGCGATCGAACAGTGTAAACATAAAAACATACTAGATCATTTTGTTTATACAGGATTAAGTTACTGTAAAATTTAAAGGAAAACAAATATATTAATCTGAAATGTAGCAAATTAATTTTCAATTAATTCAGGTACAATTATCAAACATATATCAAGGTCTTTTTGTCTTTTTATTAATTTAATTAATAAACTAATTATATAAAACTATTGTCAGTGCTCTACAAATAAACTGTTTTTTTTTTGCCTTTACTTTATTAATAAAACTTATTTAAAAAATGCAAGGCTTAAGCAATTTATTTTCCTTTGGTGGTACAGCCTGAGACATGCACAAGCCTTCTGCATTTTTGTTTTGCTTTTCCCTCCATTGTAACAAACTTGTACCGAACTGTGATGTCTGAACCGAACCGTGACTCCTGTGTACCATTCCACCCCTAATAAGTGGCTCTGTATATTTCTGATATGTAGAGAAACATTACACTTAATTCAGAATCCTAACTACACAAAGTATTGAAGTAGTTCACTTTACAAATTAAAATTAGCCCATGATTTACTCATCCTAGGTGTGTATGACTTTCTTCTTTTAGACGAATACAATCGAAGTTATATTAATAAACACACTGATGCTTCCAAGCTGCATAATGGCAGTGGATTGCAACCATTGCAACCATCAGATTGAAGCTCCAAAAAGTGCATCTATCCATTATATAAGAACTCTACGTGGCTCCGGGGGGTTAATAAAGGCCTTCTGAAGCTGCGACGCCATGGCGATGGCGACGCCATGAGTTTGTGTAAAAAAATATTCATTTTAAAAACTTTATAAAGTAAAACAACTAGCTTCCAGGCAAACAAACATACGGATTCCACTTAAGGGTAAAGCGCAACTTATGCGAGTAATGTGACGTACTACTGATATTTACGCTACCCCATGATGCACTACGCTACTTCTGACGTCATAAGTTGCGCTTTATACACAAGTAGACTGTGTATGGCCGGAAGCTAGTTATTTTACTTTATAAAGTTTTAAATATGGATACTTTTGGAAACTCATGGCCTTGCTCCAGAAGGACTTTATTAACCCAACCCCATAGTTAATATAACTCCAATTGTATTCATCTGAAAGTCATATACACTAACGGTGGATTGAGGGTGAGTAAATCATGGGGTAATTTTCATTTTAGTGAAAATTACTACTACTCTACGTCAATTATGTAAAATATAATTTTGTAAATTTTATTAAATTAAGTAAATTCAAAACACCTCACACATAACAAAAGGTTAATGGATTCATACCAGAAGTTACAGTGCAATCCTTCACCAAATTGCCAGTACTCATCTGGATCCTTGGTCAATCTGGGGTTGGGTTGGGTTGGGTGGAGTGGGCTGAAAAGTCCTTAAAAAGAAAGATTTAATTTGTACCATTCCTTTAAACAATATTAAACAAAGCGTATTTAAATTGTACCAACATTTGCCATTATTAAACATTCGGAACAAATGGTCCCCAATAGCTCCCTGGGTGCCGCAGCAAAAACGGCTGCCCACTGCTCCGGGTGTGTGTTCACAGTGTGTGTGTGTTCAATACTCACTGAACACACACACACACACACACTGTGAACACACACCCGGAGCAGTGGGCAGCCGTTTTTGCACAAACATGTCACGTCACATCACACAATTGTAGCTTTGAAAAAAGCAAATTGGTACACCAAAATCAAACAGACCATCTAATAATTTTACCTGTCACCACATTTATCCTGCTATGACACGTCTGAGGGTCTTTCCCTTGATGCTCTTCAGTGAACTAAATAAAGGACTGATGATGGTGACATGTTCTCCTTTCTTTGTCACTTTAGAGGAAGAAAGACAAAAGGATAAAAAGTTACTCAGATTTGTCACTGGTAGATTAAATGACTTTTGATGATGAGAATAGCCTAATACTTTTAACTACATAATATATAAATCCCAATGTAAGGTTTAGAAGCAATGGTTAAAATTGACTTGCATCTTACTGAAGTTGATAATTGTGGTGGATTTGTCTCTCCGTTGGGTGCCTGTTCACCCCATAAAATCTTCTTCCAATGCTTGAGATATATCCATATGTAAATGACTGTTTTATCAGTCACTTTACTCATTCGGATGCTCCTTCCCGAGAAAAAAAAAAATACAAAAAAAAATTATATTTGAATATATTTAAAACACATTTACTTCATTCTTATTATACTTCAAATCCATTAACATATTTATTGACACATCTCCTAAGACTTATATTTAATTTATAATTAAACTGTATTTGCAGCCTTTCTTTAGTACACAATGCACATTTTTTAATATTACGACAACATTTTAAAAAATATATAACCATTAATAAAGTGTACCTAAAGTACACTTGCAATAGTTTCACTTTAACACAATCAAATACACTTAACCTCAGCACGACTTCCAGATAACTAAAGTGCATTAAATACAAGTATTTATTTTAGGATACCAAAGTACAATTGCAGGGTATTTATATTAAGTACATGTATGTAAATGCTTTGCAGTAAACTTAGCATAAAATAAATGTTTCAAATATATTTTAGTATTTTTTTTTTTTTTTCATTAGGGTTTTCATGTGTTTGAGTTTTAAACTAGCTGACAACATTGACATCAGAGGCTTCAACGTTAAATAAGTGCATACTCTAATCGCGATTAGCATCTTACTGTAAACAAATCAATGGTACACACACAGTCACACACACAGCTGCAGGTTGTAGTACGTCCGTTTATCCGTGAAAGGTAACTTACAAAGAACATTTCTGGGAAGTTAATGAACTCCATTAACACACGATCGGTTTACCTGCATTATATATTCTACCATGAACTATATTAACATTCTTATCCGCTTATTTTAATGTAATACCTAAACGTTTAAATCTGTATTATTAATTGATCTCTATTTTTCTAAAATGATAGTGGATAGGACATGAATACGAAGCCTAACTTTACGTAATGGAGACTGAAAAATTTTCTCTTACCTGATATCGCCAAAATGTTTGCAGGACTCACACATCCAGACCGACCTTCCTCTGTGTTCACATATCAGCTTCTGTTCTCCTCCGTTTACATGTCACAACGCAAATTAGTTTAAAATAATAATTTAACAGGCATAAGGAAAGACCGAGTAATCTTGCCGAGCAGTAGCACACACATGTCGTCGTCATCAATACTAACTGACGTATTTTCAAACTTGACCAGTAAAAAGGCGCGCACGGTTGTCATTGGCCAGTTACGTAGATGGCAGTCATATTAACCAATCATGATCAAAGAAGGTGAAAACAACCAATAGCAATTGTTTCAGCGTGGTAATGGAAAATATTACTTTTTTTTTTCTTCTTTTTTTTTTTTTAAGAAATGTGTGTTCAGTTTTATTTGTAGACTATGTTATTTAATTAGTTGGTCAAATAGTGTTTTGATGACAGTGTGAATAAAAATGCAATCCTGCATGGTAAGCTTTAGGCAAACACAAAATTGTCCAAACAAACAAAATCACACAAAGAAAAAAAGTTTCTGCTGCACTTCTCTCCTGAGATTGAAATTATATCCATTATTATTATTATTGTTGTTAATAATATGATTATATTTTAACATAAATTTAGATTTTTGAAGTGGTGTTTGGATCAAAATATTATACAATGCTAAAATAACAAAATAATAATTAGAAATAATTATAATTCAAAGATGTATTCCTTGAAGACATGACATTGATTCAACATACAGATTTTGTAAAAAAAAAAAAAAAAAAAAAAAAAAAAAAACTAACCCTAAACCTAACCCTAACCCTAACCCAACAACTGACATTATTTCAACCGTATTTCAACTTTGAGGGTCAGTCATGTGCCCACTATGACTGAAAATAAAAGTATGTACTGTTGGCCTCAAAAGAAAACTGAACTCAAAACACAATATGCTAAATGAATGAAACTGCACTTTATTCTGTACTCCTAGTATATGATGCAAATATGATTTCTGAATTTACATTGGATTTTCCCTTCAAACCATGAATTTCCATTCTATCTTTCTTTACTTGGGCTATTTCATCATCTGAACTGATGTGCCCCTTACAATAATCAAAACCCTAACCCTAACCCTAACCCCAATATTCAATCTCTAGAATTACATTGTCACTAACCGACTGACCAGAAAACTCTGGAGTATCTCAATTGAATAAGGGCATATGGCTGTTGCTAGGGGTTTGATTTCTTCTACCCATCTCTAAGCCATTATAATTCCATTATTTAGATAGATTTTGATAGACAGAATTTGATAACTTCTGTAACCCGTTCTTCATATTGTACAGTGACCATTTTCTGGATATTTTGAACCATTTGTATATAATTTTTTTGAAATAACTATATGGAGATAAGCATTTTGCAGTAACTCACAAAATCAGACCACTAAAAGTTGACACTTTGAATATTTAATGTCATGGGTTGGAACTAATGCCTGCTGAACACCAACACTCCAGGACTGGATTTGAAGAGACATGGCCTATAGGCTACTGTAACCAAATACACTATATTGCCAAAAGTATTGGGACACCCCTCCAAATAATTGAATTTGGGTGTTTCAATCTATTTCGTGGCCACAGTTGTATAAAATCAAGCACTAAGCAGACGCTTCTACAAATTTTGTGAAAGAATAGGTCGCTCTCAGGAGCTTAGTGAATTCAGTGAGTTCAAGCGTGGTACCAGGTTTCCATTTGTGTAATAAATCCACTTGTGAAATTTCCTCACTACTAAATATTCCGCAGTCAGCTGTTAGTGGTATTACAGTATATGAAAGATTATAAATTACAAATATACTGCATATAATTGTTTTAATGATTGTACAGATATGTTGTTTACAAGTGTATAGTTTATGATGCAATTTACAGATGCACAATTTATATTTACTACATAATTCATTATATTCACAATTATACTTGTATGTATTTCTCCATTCAGGGTCCATATAGAGATTACCTATGTGGCTACCACCATAAGACTGATTGTGTTTGCTCATGACACATATGGTTTATCAAAGTGGGTCCCATATGTTTTTCCCATTCATAACCCATATAGAGATTACCTATGTGGGTACCACCTTGGGCCCATGTAGGCAGCCTATATAGGACTGATTGTGTTTGCTCATGTCTGACCCATATGGTTTATCAAAGTGGACCCCATATGTTTTTCCCATTCATAACCCATATAGAGATTACCTATGTGGGAACTACCTTGGGCCCATGTAGGCAGCCTATATGGGACTGGTTGTGTTTGCCCATGTCTGACACATATAGTTTGGCCAAGCGGGCGCCATATGTATTTCTCCATTCAGGGCCCATATAGAGATTACCTATGTGGGTACCACCTTGGGCCCATGTAGGCAGCCTAAATAGGACTGATTGTGTTTGCCCATGTCTGACCCATATGGTTTATTAAAGTGGGCCCCACATATTTTCCCCATTCATAAGCCATATAGACATTACCTATGTGGGTACCACCTTGGGCCCATGTAGGCAACCTATATGGGACTGGTTGTGTTTGCCCATGTCTGAAACATATTGTTTTGGCCAATTGGGTGCCATATGTATTTCCCCATTCAGGGCCCATATAGAGATTACTTATGTGGGTACCACCTTGGGCCCATGTAGGCAGCCTATATAGGACTGATTGTGTTTGCTCATGTCTGACCCATATGTTTTATCAAAGTGGACCCCATATGTTTTTCCCATTTATAACCCATATAGAGATTACCTATGTGGGAACTACCTTGGGCCCATGTAGGCAGCCTATATAGGACTGATTGTGTTTGCCCATGTCTGACCCATATGGTTTATCAAAGTGGGTCCCATATGTTTTTCCCATTCATAAACCATATAGAGATTACCTATGTGGGTACTACCTTGGGCCCATGTAGGCAGCCTATATGGGACTGGTTGTGTTTGCCCATGTCTGAAACATATTGTTTTGGCCAATTGGGTCCCATATGTTTTTCCCATTCATAAACCATATAGAGATTACCTATGTGGGTACTACCTTGGGCCCATGTAGGCAGCCTATATGGGACTGATTGTGTTTGCCCATGTCTGACGCATATAGTTTGGCCAAGCGGGCGCCATATGTATTTCCCCATTCAGGGCCCATATAGAGATTACCTATGTGGGTACCACCTTGGTCCCATGTAGGCAGCCTATATAGGACTGAGTGTGTTTGCCCATGTCTGACCCATATGGTTTATTAAAGTGGGCCCCACATATTTTCCCCATTCATAACCCATATAGAGATTACCTATGTGGGTACCACATTGGGCCCATGTAGGCAGCCTATATAGGACTGATTGTGTTTGCTCATGTATGACCCATATGGTTTATCAAAGTGGACCCCATATGTTTTCCCATTTATAACCCATATAGAGATTATCTATGTGGGTACCACTTTGGGCCCATGTAGGCAGCCTATATAGGACTGATTGTGTTTGCTCATGTCTGTCCCATATGGTTTCTCAAAGTGGACCCCATATGTTTTTCACATTCATAACCCATGTAGAGATTACCTATGTGGGAACTACCTTGGGCCCATGTAGGCAGCCTATATAGGACTGATTGTGTTTGCCCATGTTTGACACATATGGTTTATCAAAGTGGGTCCCATATGTTTTTCCCATTCATAAACCATATTGAGATTACCTATGTGGGTACTACCTTGGGCCCATGTAGGCAGCCTATATGGGACTGATTGTGTTTGCTCATGTTTGACCCATATGGTTTATCAAAGTGAACCCCATATGTTTTTCCCATTCATAACCCATGTAGAGATTACCTATGTGGGAACTACCTTGGGCCCATGTAGGCAGCCTATATAGGACTGATTGTGTTTGCCCATGTTTGACAAATATGGTTTATCAAAGTGGGTCCCATATGTTTTTCCCAGTCATAAACCATATAGAGATTACCTATGTGGGTACTACCTTGGGCCCATGTAGGCAGCCTATATGGGACTGATTGTGTTCGCCCATGTCTGACACATATAGTTTCACCAAGCGGGCGCCATATGTATTTCCCCATTCAGGGCCCATATAGAGATTAAGAGATTACCTATGTGGGTACCACCTTGGGCCCATGTAGGCAGCCTATATAGGACTGATTGTGTTTGCCCATGTCTGACCTATATGGTTTATTAAAGTGGGCCCCACATATTTTCCCCATTCATAACCCATATAGAGATTACCTATGTGGGTACCACCTTGGGCCCATGTAGGCAGCCTATAAAGGACTGCTTGTGTTTGCTCATGTCTGACCCATATGGTTTATCAAAGTGGACCCCATATGTTTTCCCATTTATAACCCATATAGAGATTATCTATGTGGGTACCACTTTGGGCCCATGTAGGCAGCCTATCTAGGACTGATTGTGTTTGCCCATGTCTGACCCAAATGGTTTATCAAAGTGGACCCCATATGTTTTTCCCATTCATAACCCATATAGAGATTACCTATGTGGGAACTACCTTGGGCCCATGTAGGCAGCCTATATAGGACTGATTGTGTTTGCCCATGTCTGACCCAAATGATTTATCAAAGTGGACCCCATATGTTTTTCCCATTCATAACCCATATAGAGATTACCTATGTGGGAACTACCTTGGGCCCATGTTGGCAGCCTATATAGGACTGATTGTGTTTGCCCATGTCTGACACATATGGTTTATCAAAGTGGGCCCCATATGTATTTCCCCATTCATAACCCATATAGAGATTACCTATGTGGGTACCACATTGGGCCCATGTAGGCAGCCTATATAGGACTGATTGTGTTTGCCCATGTCTGACGCATATGGTTTATCAAAGTGGGCCCCATATATTTTCCCCATTCATAACCCATATAGAGATTACCTATGTGGGTACCACCATGGGCCCATGTAGGCAGCCTATATAGGACTGATTGTGTTTGCCCATGTCTGACCCATATGGTTTATCAAAGTGGGTCCCATATGTTTACCCCATTCATAACCCATATAAAGATTATCTATGTGGGTACTACCTTGGGCCCATGTAGGCAGCCTATATGGGATTTATTGTGTTTGCCCATGTCTAACCCATTTGATAAACCCAAATGGGCCCCATTTGTGTTGCCCATTTTGAACCCATGCACTCATTTCCCATTAGTGACCCAACTAGGACCCACATGGGGAGCCCACCTGTTTTTGCCCATGTGGGACCTACTTAGCTGACCCAAGTGGGCCCCAGATAAGATGCCCATTTTGGGACCATACCCACTTGGTACCCACGTAGCCCACGCATAAACCATGTGGGGCCCACATATACATGTTGGCTGGGTAGAGTCATATCATAGAGTCGCATCTTTTTGGACAACTCTCTCCTAAACTCAGAAAAATTTCTTTGCACTGATGGCAAACTTTCAGCAATTCTCTCAATATCTTTAGGACGTAAAGATGTTTTGACTGCTTGTGGCTGCAATATGGGGGTTGCAAATGGAACTGTATCAACACCTTTTCCCTGAGGCTTTTGTCTAGCTACGCACACTTCAACTGCATTTACATCTGCATTGACATTGTCCTCTATACTATCAAAAGACTGTAAATCAGGATAGCTTTCATCTGACTGTTGGTCTTCTAAATCACATTTGGTTGAGGCTTTGTTATGGCCCACCTTTGTCTTGAGACAGGACATGTGAGTCTGCAATTGTTTGTTCTGATCGTTTAAAGTAGCAATACAACGAGCTTGTTCTTGTGCAATGGATAAGCTAAATTCTCGGTGACAACAGATGATGCCTTTCAGATTTTTCTTCCTGATACATGCACTCAACACTTTCTTGCAATCTTCAATTGACCACACTTTCTCTGGATCAATGCCAAATTTCTTTGTTAAATTCAATCTGACTGGCTCAGTCACGATGGAGTCCATGTGCTCTGATAACAAAGACTTGAATTCACTATCTGTCCAAAAAGGTGTAATCTGTCTAGTACTTTTCCTAAACATTTTGTGAATTTCTGTTACCACAAACAAACACAAAAAAAAAAAAAAACCTTCTCTCTACTGTCTTGCAAACAGAGGGTACAATCTTATTAGCACATGAGGCTAAATCTTCTCTAGCTTACAAAGGTACAAACAATATTAACATGTAACTGTTAATCTTCCCTGCCAACAACAGAGGATAAATTTCATCTCTATAAGAAAAACTTTTTAGAGGCTTATCTTTAGTTAACCAAACTCTACAGCTGTTTGTTAACTACTTCTCTGAACGGCGCAGAGGAAAACATTTGTTCTGGTCTGCATTGGTTCTTTGAAATGGAGTGAAACTCACCGAATCGTTGGTTGTACAGAAAACATTCGTCTGGAACTCAGTCAGCTTTGTTGAGATCTTTGAGCTTGAAGTTTCAAGATTCAGTCTGGGACTCAGTCAGCTTTGTTGAGATCTTTGAGCTTGAAGTTTTCAATCTGGAGGAAGCTGGAAAGCTTGAAGTTTCAAGATTCAGTTCTTTGAGTTTCCTTTTTCTCCATCCGGGTCACGGCACCAAATTGTTGAAAACTTTTTCTTCGTCGAAGCAAGAAACCAGGAGACGTTGGGGATCACGTTCAAACAAAGTTATTCTTTATTGAGGACTTCGCGTTGACGCGGCTGCAGTTCTTCCCAAATCAGTCTGGCTAACATACTTTACATGGTTTCTTTATAGGTCTTTCAGTGGGCTGTCCTTAAAGGTGCTAAACATACACACAGCCTTAGAGGTAACCACTAAATCTAATCATCTAAAGACAATAGAGGCAATTGCCCCCAACTGACTTCCCCAAATGGTATAAACACAAATGGTCCCGAGAACTAAGACTATGTAACAGTCACACACAGTTCAGCTCTTAGTTGGAAGATCAAAGATGGTATAAACAACAAATGGTCACGAGACCTTAGACTAGGTAACATTCACACACAGTCCAACTCTTAGTTGGAAGATCAAAGACTAACAAAACCCCTGACTATTACAATGTTTAGACAGCTGACTTAAAGCTGACTTCTGATCAGTAAATTGATGCCATCATGTTCACCTTGAATGCCCAATACAGTGTAATTCACCTCAGTTTTTCATGTGATGTTATGTAAGGAAGTAAGATCAGCAGATCTTAAACATATTCTTAAATGTGGATTCTTCATTACCAAACACCTGCTGATGGCTTCCCTCCAGTTCAGTCCATCAGTGTCTGGGAGGTCGATGGCCTGGTGGAAAATGGCCCCGATCCAGAAAAGCAGCTTGAGGGTTTCATCGTCAAGGGGGCCAATGACGGCGAAAAATTCTGTGCTCTCTTGAGCAATGGCGACAAAAATAGCCCTGTCGTCCATATGGACTGGTCCGATCTTCTGTCACGGGTGGTTGCAGGAAGGTAGACAGAGACGAGAATATATTTCCAAAACGAAGGTTTAATAGGAATTCAAAACAGAACAGCAGAACATGTAGCAACACACACTAAATATTATGGAGAACGGACAAAGACTGACAAAACAGACAGAACTTAAAAACAAACACAGATTACACTGATTAACAGAACAGGTGATACAACTGAACTGATAATGACAGTAACCATGGAAACAAAGGAGTGGCAGGAAAAGAACAAAGGAAAACAGGAACAAATCAAAACACAAACCGAAAGTCCAAACATACATTGACAAGTGACAGTATGTACAAGTTTGTAGTTTTGAGATGATGACATTTATGGACATAAAGTCATGAAACCCATTCTGATTATTTCTTCACAAGACTTTTGAAAATTGTATCACGTAGCCTACAATATTTGCTTCAAAACTATGTGAAAATCATCCTGCATACTCATTCAGATAAAACAATATATTGATTTAAAATTTGTAAGACATGTTTTGTGTAACAAAGCTTTATGCGAGGAGGCGTATGAATATTGATGTGTTTCACACCTGAGAAAGACAAAGACCCTCCCATAATGGCCCTATCAGGTGCTATCAGGCCCTATCATTATGAGGAACCTTGCACAAAGAATGAGATATTTAAAAAAGAATGGCTTTTTGATTGTTTGGATTTATTGACAACACAACATAATCCAAAGATACACTACAAAGGACAAAAAAAGCACATTATTGAACACACTGATCTAAAGACAGAGACTTGAACAGTCACACGACTTTGTGCCATTCCTGAAACATAGTACATACCTGTCATTTCCAAGGTGTGTAATTTTGCCATGATCATATACAGAGACTCATGTGAATGTTTAAAGGTATAGCGGAGGATTTTCTTTTTCCGGGTGGATCATCAAGACTATTCTGGTGATATGTTTACATAAGGCCGTCGTACGTGCTCGTGCACACGATTCACACGATGACGTGCGCTCAAAACACAGGTTGGGCTTCCCACTGATGCCTCAGTCGCGAAGTTTCTACTTGACAGGTAAAGTTTGGCATGCTATTTGGAGAAATCCATTTAAAATCACTGCTAGTAAAAGTTAATGTAAGCTATGATTAGCTTGTGCATGCTCTCTCGTGCACACGTTTAATAGGCGTTCCCTCTCGGGATCAGGTAGAGTGTTGCGAATGTGCATTATTTCAAAAAGTGGAGAGGGCGGTTCTTTTCTAAAATTCGGGAAAATTCTCCGCTATACCTTTAAGTCAGCAGTACTCATCAGTGGCATCTGGTCCCTATAAAAAAATTAAAAAAACACGATACAACTGTGAACATGCTGATATCAATGAGAAACTATAGGGCTGCACGATTTTGGGAATACATTTTAGATTTTTCTGGTTAAAATTGCCAAATTTAAAATGTACAAAATACACACACACACACACACATATATATATATATATATATATATATATATATATACTGTAATGAACACCAGGTTTGTTGTGCCTTGAAGGCATATACGTGTAGGGCTGCATAAAATAATAATAACAACAGCCTATAGCAGGCAGCCTATAAATCGTTAAAAAGGAACACTTCAGTAAGGGACTGTTCGTTTTTTATTTAAGGGGCCACCGGAGGAGTTTTGAGATCTGTTGTCAAAAAAGACATGACCCTCCCTTCGCCAGCAATACATTTTTCTATGACCCTCCAAAATGATTGTGAAAAAAGGCATGACCCTCCCCGATAATTTATTGATTAGCCTACTTCCATACTGGTTTGCGCTTGGCAAAGATGTTCAAAAAGCCATTGTTTTTTTGTTTTTTTAAACCATAAACTCTTGCTTTCTCGTCTTAGGGCTGTAACGATAGACCAAACCTACGATTCGGTTCGTATCACGATTTTTGATTTTAGTGAAAAATCATGTTTTTGGTGCTGACTCGTTCAACATGTGGGTGGCGCTGCCAACAAAGCATCTAAAAGCTGTCACAAAGAACCGGCAAAAGTAATGATTATTAATATGTCAAATATAGCAAGGAGACATTTTAATTGTTTATTAATAAACAAGTGTTTTCTGTGTCGACTGCAAAGATGAAGTTGATGATGCGTCGCGATCTTCTCAGAACGCGCCAGAGAGAAATGCACATTTCATAAGCAGAAAGCAGTTTGTTTTCCTTCGTTTTGAATTGTTCTGTTTAAAAGTAGACATTTCAAGCTTTCTATATATTTCTCAGGTCTGTGAGGCAAGTAGCCTACCTTAAGCTGAGTTTCGGTTCATTTATGAGACCAAGAGTCCAGTTCACTCGCCCGCGCCTCCGTGTGTCATGATTATCTTTCTACTATATTTAGGCTACTTATTATTTATTAAATCCAGATGAAACATTGATTAAAATTAAGATACAATTAACAAAAAAACGAAATTCACTTTAAAGAAAGGCTTTGTGCTTTCTGTTTGAGGTCTCTGTGAAATTTTTAAAGTCGCTTTCAGAGCAGTCATGTCCGTAATGGAGAACTGTCACGCCCGTAACATTGTTTTTTTTTTTTTTTTTCTCTCACATAAATGCGAACACGAAAAATAAAATAAAAATAATATTTTATGTTCTGTGGAGGCCGATCTTTATTCATCCGGTGGGTATATATCTTTTGGTTTGCACAGTGTAATTTATAGAATTACTAAAAAATATTTTGCCACCTAAAAGTTTAAGATTTTTTGTGTCACGTCACATGTGTATTTCCCTCATATTAAATAATAAAACGCATGTGTAGACTGATATTTTTCTAATGTCTTGACTCCTTTCAGACGTTTCAAAATATTGGTATTAAATGCATTTTCTGAGAATTTATATATCAAGTTTTGACTGCAAATGTCAGGTCCATAACACTGGAATCGCCCAATTTTAACGAATTTATCCTCAACTAGTTTTTGTGGTGTAGGTCTACGTATTTTATTATGTTAACTTAAATAATACTAATAGTAATTTAAAGATGTGGTAGCCCTACATCTTACACATCGTGGAAACAAAATAAGAATGGAAACTAAAATATGGTAGTATCAGAGAATGTCTAATAGGAAGAGAATTGGCACTCTCTGCTTACTTCCGGGTTCTGGATTGGTTGCAGTAACACGTCTCTATCCATGCGGGGGCGCTCGCGAGCGAGTGCAGAATGAATGGAGGTCTATGGCGAAATACCCCTCAAAACCCACTTTTCTCAGGATATAATTTTTTGTCTAGTAATTTGAATGTTGTATTCGAAAGAAGATGCAAAGAAATTACACATTGCTGGGTGTTAGATTGTAAGAAATAGAAAAGAAATAAGTACTCGTTCATTCAATTTTCGACCTATAACCCATGTTGAACTTGCAAAACCTACAATAAAATCTGAGATTTCTCAACGGCATTTGGGTGAAAGAGACACATTTAGCCGTCTAGCCCCATTGACTCCCATTCAGTCTGCACTCGCTCGCGATCACCCCCAGTGGAATTCTAATGGAACTGCAACCAAAATCAATACAATGGGGCTGAATAGGGAGTGCCAAGGCTCTCCGTAGACGGGCTCTGGTAGTATCAGCGGGCATTCTATCAGCTGCAGTTCTTCTGGCGCCTCAGTCCCAATACTGTAAAACTCGACGTACGTTCACATCACATGTTAATGCAGCGGTAGAGTTACACTCACAGGACACTGTGCACTTATTCGCAATCACAAAAGTTCATTATTTGTTCGTGCTTTAAAGCTTTGCCGGGTAAACATTTCTTTGGCATTCTGTTCTGACATGATGCACTTTTTCTAAGCGCGAACTGAAGTGCGCGCGCACTGTCAAACAGCGCCAAACTGGATTTTTGTTGGGTCAGACCCATCTGATATCGAAGGGGGGCTGATAACGCGAGATCAACATGGAGCTAAATGGAAAAAAATAGCACCAAACAAGCCACTTTGAAATGTTGCTGTTTTCATGAATATAAAAGTTGGGTGACCCTCCCCCTAGACTAAAAAAAGTTGGAGGACCCTCCCCTCAACAAAGAATAAAAAGACATGACCCTCCCCTATTTTCCTCCGGTGGCCCCTTCCATAAATACCGAACGGTCCCTAACACTACACTAGAGAAAAATGTATGGATTACTTCAAATGTTTCCATTCGTTATGACGTTATGAAAAGAGATTGGAGCAAAAACATGAAGCCTAATGTTTGGCGCGTTTTGCTTTTCAAACACACAACGCAAGTTTACTGAAGCGTTTACTGAAGCATTTACTGAAGCGATCGAGCCGCTCCAAACAATGAAACATATTATTACCACATTATACATATCTACGTTTGAGCAGATATCCACAAACACAGTATTTAACAGTAAACAAGAGTCTAAGTCAGAAGTGTATTGTGTCAAAACATTTTAGTACTTAAACTGAATTTTATTAGGTTTATTAGTTACAATGTTTACACGGTACAATTTCTGGTAAGCTATGTTTTTTTTATTATTGCTTGACACAAATTTCACGATTTCAATTCAATTAAATTCTTGTGATTTTATTTAATATTGACTCATTTGGATAAATATTAGGTATGCAAGATAGGCGTTAGTTTTTCTCAAGAAAACAAAAAACTCACCTAATGCTGTAAACATACAGAGAGCCTTATCAGCTGGTAGTATTATTTAAGGTTAAAAATAACTCAAATTAAATATAATGCGTTTTTTATTATAATTTATAATAGCAACTTTATTTAATGATATAAGTAAAAATATAATAAATATGTAATATAGTACACATATTTAGCAAAATACTCTCTATAGCTCTTTTTTTCTAGCCAACTAACGTGCTATAGCCTATATTATGCTCATTAAATGGCTTTCCTGAGGTAAATGTTATGTGACATAATTGTTCTCCAGCTGTTTTATTGAACCCTTTCCGCGGATGAAAAACACTGATTGGTCGATATTATGTATGAGGAATATACATTTCGGTAAGTTGCAGTGATGCACGGGTCAATGTATAAACAAACCGCACCCGACCAACGTTTTCAACTAACCCGCCCGGAACTCGGACCGCAAAAAAAGAAAAAGAAAATATTGTACCCGACCCGCTTCCTGACCCGCATTTTTTAAATGCTCATCGTAGCGTCTTAATATAACTTAATATATTCTAATTTTGTCAAGAATTATAAAAAATCGTCAATAAGCTCAGAATTTGTACTAAAATAGTCTAAATGTTTAGTTTTAAAAACAATTTTAAAAAGCTGGCTATGTCTATTTTGATGTTTCTGCGCAAGTTCAGCATACAGTGAGGTTCGGGTTTGTTCCGATCAGAGCTCGTGAGCGGAGAGCGCATTTCTGAATATTCCGCTCCGCTCACTCATTCCGTAGGGTCGCTCGCCCAACCCAGAATGGCCTGCTGGTTCGAAAATATGTGGAATAAGGGCTGCCTCCTACTTTTTTTTTTTTCTAGTCGACTAGTAGTTGTTCATTTAAGCCATTCGTGGACAAATCGCCCCTTTATATTAATTTAATTACTTAAATAGGCTATAGCCTACAGGATAATAAGCGTTATGACCGCACGCATAAAGCTTGCCACAAAGAACCGGTTAAAGTAATGATTATGAATGTGTCTAAATTAGCAAGGAGACATTTAATTGTTTAGTAATAAACTGGTGTTTTCTGTGTCGCTGCAAAGATGAAGTTGACGATGCGGAGATTGCGGACTCGCCATGAACGCCAGAGAGAAATGCACATTTCATATGGATTACATAATCAGAGAGTAGCCTATTTATTTTGGTTTGAATATTTTCGTTTAAAGGTAGACATTTCAAGCTTTCTGTAATATATAGCCTATATTTCTCAAATCTGTGAGGCACAAGCTGAGTTTCGGCGCCCTCCAGTTCACATGGGTTTGAATGCACATGCTTTTCGAATGCGCATGCGTCGCGTCTGAACGCGTTGTTGTCTTTGGAGCTCCATCGATTGATTTATAATTCTTGATTTCTCTTTAAACTCACTTACAACAAACATTTTCTACTTTTCCTCACCTCATAGTTACAACGCGGATTGTTGAGCAGACGCGTCTCAAGCCTATTAGTGATCCAATGCTGGATACTCCTATAGGTTACGTCCGTGGATCACGGCTGAACGCATCTTCTCCACACTCACTTACAAACAAACATTTTTTTTCGCCTATCGTGCGTCTACTCTACACCCGTACCACTAAAAAGACGGATTATATCCAAGACTTCAGCCATAAACTAGTATTAATACTGATAGCATCACTGGTAGCGTCGTTGCTAACTTAAAATTACTGTCCATCTGTTAAAATGGCGAATATATCAGATGTAAGTAGTCTACCTTTTGGTGCAGGTGAGGACACATTTGAGCTGCACGCGGTGCAGTCTGAGCTGGAAGCTGTTGAGAAACAGATCCACGACCTTTTAGTGAGAAAAGCCGAGCTGATAGACCGGCGTTTGGCTCTTGAAACATCACGCGCCGATGCACACAAATCAGTGATTAACGTTACTAACCCGCTGACTCCGACCTCGTCAACTCCGTGCGTTTCTCAACATCGGTCCCGAGCGTCGAGCTCGCGATCAGCCATGGTCTCGTTCACTCCGGCTCCAACACGCCACCACGAAGCCTGGATGATTCCACAGCGGAAGACGCGAGTCAGGTCTAGACCAAGACTCTCTCCGACCCTCCCGGTTTTCGAGATATCCACACAAAACCGCTTCTCCCCTCTTCGCGAAACAGAACGCGATGCTGTCGGCGATTCCATCGTTCGACACGTACACGCTACGTTAAATAAAAGATAAAAGTAAGGTGCATAGTCACTGCTTTCCTGGTGCTCGTGTTTCTGAAATCGCTGCTCGCGTTCCCGAGATTCTGAACGAGCGCGTCGGAACTGTGGTCCTGCACGCGGGAGTGAACGACATCAGGCTGCGCCAGACGGAGGTTCTGAAGAAAGACTTCAGGAATCTGATCGATACGGTACGCAGCACATCGCCTGAAATAACGATCATTGTGTCAGGACCGCTTCCCACGTACCGACTAGGTCATGAAAAGTTTAGTAGATTATTCGCGCTAAATGAATGGTTAATGTCATGGTGCAATGAGCAGAAACTGCTCTTTGTAAATAATTGGAATCTGTTTTGGGAGCGTTCTAGGCTTTACTGTGCTGATGGCTTACACCCAAGCAGATTCGGATCGGATCTTCTGTCAGATAACATTTCCAAAATGTTAAATACCTTTTGACTAGTAACCAAAAGTCCAAATCATAGTCTCTGCTGCACCAATTTAACTGATATAAATACTAGTGTTGAACATTGCATAGAAACTGTGTCTATTCCTCGTTTAGTGAGATCAAATAATAAATCTACTGCAGGATCTAGAAAAAAATCTAATTGTTATTAAACCAGAAAATGTTGCTATTAGTAATCAAAAACCATTTCTAAAGCTAGGTCTTCTAAACATTAGATCACTCACATATATCATTCCACAAAGTGACGATGTCACTGACCATTACATGGTAACTTGCATATTACGTACTCCTGTAATATATCATGCTGCGCCGCGTTATCGATTAGGCAGAACAATCCTTCCATCCACCATAGATAATTTTTCAAATTGCTTATCTGATCTGTCTCAGCTGCTCAGTGAACCCAAACAAACAGATGAACTTGAGGAATTAACTAGCACTATGAGCACCATTCTCTCTGGAACATTGGATATTGTTGCACCCATTAGATTAAAAAAGGTCAGAGAGAAAAGTAAAGCACCATGGTACAACAATACTACGCATGTTCTAAAGAGAGAAACCCGTAATTTAGAGCGTAAATGGAAAAAAACGAACTTAGAGGTCTTTAGAATCGCATGGAAAGACAGTATGTCACATTATAAAAAGGCCCTAAAAGCGGCCAGGGCTGAGCATCTCCGCAAACTAATAGAAAACAACCAAAACAATCCTAGGTTCTTATTTAACATCGTGGCTAGACTAACAAATAAACAGATGTCTCCTGAACAAAATATTCCGTTACAGTTTAGTAGTAATGATTTCATGAAGTTCTTCACTGAGAAAATAGAAAACATCAGAACCACAATTGTAAACGTTCAATCCTCAATCGCGCCTTATAATTCAGCCTCAATTATCACCCCGCAAGAACAATTACAGTGCTTTACAACTATAGAACAAAAAGAGTTAAATAAACTTATCACTTAATCTAAAACAACAACATGTTTATTAGATCCTATACCAACTAAACTACTGAAAGAAGTGTTACCTGTAGTGGAAGAGCCTCTCCTCAATATTATTAACTCATCTTTATCTTTAGGTCATGTTCCAAGAACATTTAAACTGGCAGTTATAAAACCTCTCATTAAGAAACCACAATTAGATCCACATAATCTAGCAAATTATAGACCCATTTCAAATCTACCTTTTATGTCTAAAATACTAGGAAAAAGTTGTGTCCGCCCAACTGGGCTCTTTCTTGCATGAAAATGACATCTATGAAAAGTTTCAGTCTGGATTCAGGCCACACCATAGCACTGAAACTGCGCTTGTTAAAATCACAAATGATTTACTTTTAGCTTCTGACCAAGGCTGTATCTCAATATTAGTTTTACTTGATCTTAGTGCTGCGTTCGATACTATAGATCACACAATACTCTTAGATCAACTACAAAATTATACTGGTGTTCAAGGACAAGCATTAAGCTGGTTTAGATCGTATTTATCTGACCGCTACCATTTTGCGATCATAACTCCAGTAAACTATGGAGTGCCGCAGGGATCTGTATTAGGCCCTCTGTTATTTTCAATATATATGCTGCCACTTGGAAATATTATAAGGAAACATGGAATTAGTTTCCATTGTTATGCTGATGACACTCAAATCTATATTTCATCACGGCCGGATGAAAACGCTAAATTATCTAAATTGACAGAGTGTGTTAAAGATATAAAAGATTGGATGACGCGCAATTTTCTTTTATTAAATCCAGACAAGACAGAGGTATTAATCATCGGTTCAAAAAACCACCCACAAAACCTCTCACAATACAACTTTAACATAGTAGGATGTCCTGTTACTTTATCCTCTACAGTAAAAGACCTGGGTGTTATATTAGACTGCAACCTGTCTTTTGAAAATCATATTTCATATGTTACAAGAACTGCCTTTTTCCACCTTAGAAACATTGCTCAGCTACGTAACATGCTATCAGTTTCTGATGCAGAAAAGTTAGTTCATGCATTCATGACCTCGAGACTAGATTACTGTAATGCTTTATTAGCTGGTTGTCCTGCAACCTCAATAAACAAGATACAGTTAGTCCAAAATGCCACCGCTAGAGTTCTAACTAGATCAAGAAAATATGATCAATGTAGCATGTGCACAACGCGCATACACTTTGATTCTCTCATCTACACACAGACGCAGCAGTTTTCATTTTTGCAAATCATAGCCTACATTATTACGATAGATAGATAGATAGATAGATAGATAGATAGACAGTTTATTATAAAAGCATACATCTAGCTTACACATTTACCCAAATTATCATACGCCTGTTTAACCGAAGTTAATTTGGGTGTGTTTCTCCATTCCCAACTTCCCTGACGAGAACGTCGGTCTCCTCAGCTGTGAACCGCTCCTGGCGTGCATCTGGCAAATCCGCCGTTATAATAGGAATCCGCTATAGAACAAGCGCGCCTGCTCTTAAAGGGAATGTGAGCTGTCGCTCTGATTGGTTTATTTCATGTTAAGCCCAAACCACACCTATGAATAATGAAGCTACTTCAGACCAACCCCTTTTAGATTTGCGTCAGGCGCAAGAGTCATTTATCCCATCGGAAAATAGCAACAGCGCCCAAGACTATAATACAACTAGAGGATAAAGTAACAGGACATCCTACTATGTTACTTGCGCTTTGCGCTTGACACTTGCGTTTCAGATTGTTAAAATAGGGCCCAGAATATATTTTTTTTAAATAAAAATTACTTCATTTAAAAGAAGAGAATTCAAGCTTCATGCCTGTGTGTCTGTATGCCTGTTTGACTGAGTATTCGCTGAGTTACGGTTCATTTTCGGACACGTTTCAAAATGGAATTGATGTCCGCAAAGCTCGAGTTCCCATTACCACGCCCTGCCTTCGGGTGCCATATAGGGTGGGTGATAGGAGGATAGTGTTGGATGTCTCGCCCGGTAACCATTCCCTGTGGGCTTCTCACTCCTCCCTTCCACCGCAGCCGGTGGAGTCCCCCGTGGAGCGTGCTGGTCCATCTGTAATGGGTGGACTGGCCGTTTCACCCGGGGCTCCCCCAGAGGTGAGGACGCCGATTGCAGCATCGGAGGGTGAGCTGGCCTCTGGAGATGATAACATTGCCCGAGCCGGATCCAGAACTGTGAGCTATTCTGAATTGGGCTGCCGAGGCTGTCGGGCTCGAGTGCGACACACCTGAGTCCAACGGCCACTGCATCTGGGGGATCCTTGTCTCCCCTCGCAGGCAGAGACAAGCGTCAGGTTTTCTCCCTGTGAGCTTGCGTCAAGGTTTGACGGTCAGAGCCTACAAAACTTCCGGGCAAGCCTCCTCCTCTTTGCATGCCATGGTGTTGTTGCAGGTCTATCAGGCCAAGACAATCATGGACATGCACGAGGGTAGTCTAGACCGTACGCTCATGAGTGAGCTCCACACTGCTGCTGACCTCGCCCTCACGGGCACGAGCATCGCAGCGTGCGTGATCGGTCTAGTGATGTCCACCCTAGTGGTCCAGGAGTGCCATCGTTGGCTAAGCCTGGTTGAGATGGCGGATGCGGACAAGGTTCGGTTCCTGGACTCCCCAATTTCCCAGGTTGGGTTGTGCGGCGACGTGGTGGAGAGCGCAGATGGAGGCCACCCGACACATCCTGCCCCGGCAGCCCGCTGTTGCCTCCACCCCGCCGCCGGTGGCAGTTCCTCCGCCTGCTCGTCGCCGAGGGCGTCCCCTGCTGCTGCCTCCAGTTCCGCGGGGCCCCCGCAGCAGCCTCCACCCAGGCCCCAGCGTAGAGCCAGCGGCAGCCAGGCCGCCCGGTCTGTCTCAGGCACTGCCAAGCCAGGGGGCAAGTGTAAGACGTAGCGTCCCTGAGACAGGCCACCCAGGGATTGGGGGATGAGCTCTTCAGATGGTTACTGTTAGGCCACTGGCTCCCCGGAGTCCAGTGGTACCCGAATTGTTAAGAGAGCTAATTCCTCTGTCCCTGGGTCCCAAGAGGGTGAGGCTGGCGGTGTGCGACTCTGTAGGACAGCCTTGCACCCCTCAGCCCCCTCTTGTTCGCCAGCCGGCAGCATGGTGCGTTTGAAGACCCGGTCATCCACCTTCTCACACATCCCCTGTTGCCCCGTGGAGACAGGTAAATGTTGTGCCGCACACTCAGACCCCGCTTCGGGCCGCCCCCGGGCCTTCCGAGCCAGGTCCCTGTCCTCCACCACGCATCCAAAGCAGCTTCACGTGTAACAGACTGCGTTCACCAGCAGCTAAAGGACATGCCCGATTCCCCTATATTTGTTCTCGGAGACTTCAACCATTGTAAACTAGAATTAGCTCTTCCTGGATTCCAGCAATATGTTAAAAACAGCACCCGTAAGAATAGGACACTGGATAAATGCTATGGCAACATTAAAGATGCATATGCGGCCAGAATTAAACCTCCCCTCTCAAACTCGGATCATAATACCATCCATCTGATCCCCACTTTTAAGTGTGCCATTAAAAAAAGCAAACCTGTCTCAAAAACTGTCAGTGTGTGGCAGGATGAGAGCAAGGAGACGTTGAGTGGCTGCTTTCTGGTCACAGATTGGGATGTTTTCTACCAGGACAACAATATTGACAATATTGCGTAAAACGATAACAGGGTATATTAATTTCTGTGTCGATACTGTTGTGCCAAAAAAGACGATCACTATATATTCAAATAATAAAGACTACATCACACCAGAAATTAAACATCTGATCAGGAGGAAAAAGCAAGCATTCCGGAACAATGATTTAAGCTAGGGAAGCCTTTTCAACGAATAACTCGAAGAAATTTTGGGATACTGTGAAAGAAATGACTAACATGAACTCTGGACAGAAGGAATTGAATGTGTGGAATGAGTTAGACAAGGCCAATGACCTGGATTCTGAAACAAATGTGACCTGCTGCAAAGATCTGTCTATGTCAATACCTTGCAACCCAATACAGGACAGAATAATAATTAACCCTAATGCTGTCACTACAGTTTTTAAAAAGCTGAACAGGAATAAGGCCAGTGGGCCTGATGGTATTTCATCTTTTATTCTGAAAACATTTTCATATGAGCTAACTCCTGCTTGGAGCCCTCTATTCCAACTCTCTGTAGATACAGGTACCATCCCTACTATCTGGAAGACATCTGTTGTTATTCCGGTGCCTAAAAAATACTGCCCACAGCATAATGATGATTATAGACCAGTAGCGCTGACATCAATAGTGATGAAATCATTAGAACGTATAATGGTTGGTAATTTAAGGAGTGAGGTACAGCATCTTTTGGACCCTTACCAATTTGCCTATAATAATGGCAGGGGTACGGACGATGCCTTAATCACAACGGTACACTCTATCTTAAAGCACCTTGAAAATCCATCAGGTTATGTTCGATTACTATTTATGGACTCCAGCTCTGCATTTAATTGTATTCTTCCTCAGACAATGTTATGTAAACTACAACAGATGGAAGTGAACCCCTTCATTATTAGATGGTATGGTTCTTTTCTGACAGAAAGGAAGCAGCAGGTGAGAGTTAACTCTACTCTTTCTGATACTCTGAACATAAGTACAGGTGCCCCTCAAGGCTGTGTAAGCTCTCCCTTACTTTTTATAATATACACAAATGATTGTAGGAATATCAATAGAAATAATCACATTATTCAATTTTCAGATGATACGGCCATACTTAGTCTACTCACAAAAAATTCAGACATTTCTATCTATAAACAGGAGATAGAGGAGGTAGTGAAGTGGTGCAACTTGCTCCTTAATGTAAATAAAACGAAAGAAATGATTTTTGACCCCAGGTCTATAGGAGATCACAGCACACTTCAAATTGAAGGTGTACTCGTTGAGCAGATAACAACATATAAGTATTTAGTGGGGGTGTAACGATTCATCAACTACATCGATGTATCGATTTATATTCCTATGATCCAACTACATCGATCTGTGCTCGGCAAGTTGGCCTTCCGGACGACATATATCGATCTAACATCGTTTTAAATTCGATTGTATCGATACTAGGAAATAACGCATTGGATTTAAGCACGTCAGACTTTATATGGATGTTTTTTCTTAGCACTTTTAATGATAGCCTTTATCATTAAAAGTGCTAAGAAAAAACATCCATATAAAGTCTGACGTGCTTAAATCCAATGCGTTAAATGTTAAACGTTACTCGATTCAGTCTGCCTATCTGTGACGTCATCGCCATGCGTGACGCGCCAGCAGCAGCGCAAAGACAACAAGCAGCGCAAAGTCTCTCACCTCAGAAAAAAGGACTTTCCTGTCCTCGCAGCCGCTATACTGCAGTAGCGTGCACTATTCAATTGCACGCGCAAATGCCGCGGAGCACGCTGTACGCCTTTATCACTTCACTATATATAAAGCACAAAATAAACTACAAGCATGCAATGTTGTTACGTTTTAAATTAGAAAAAAAAACCGTGTTGTCCAGATTCAGTATCTGCGGTCAGATGATGTTGTCAGGCTATATGTCCGTGTCATTATTCTATCATTATTTTCATAACTTGTAACGAAATAAAGTCTCTCACCTCAGAAAAACGAAATTTCATGTCCTGTCATCGTTATACTCTGCTCGTAGCATGCACTCTTTAATTGCACGCGCAAATGCGCCGGCGCGCGCTGTATCACTTCACTAAAGCGCAAAAGAAATACGAGCATGCAACGTCGTAAATTAGTAAGTTACGAAATCAAAGTAAAATACCAATAAATTACGTTATTGGTACGCCATGTGTGTTGCTATTTATCAGGAGCAGTTTCCATGTTTCTTTACCAGTTCTTCTAAGTATTGTGTATCACCATGGTAGCCTAATTGTTGTTTGTTTCCATAACAAAATGCCACTTACTGGTTATTTTGTATATTTTTATATGACTGTGGTGGCTCATACCAAGATTGTATTAACAAAAACTAGTTTGGGACTGCTATTTAATAGCTTAACCTCGCAGTGCCTACTGTTTACCAGTATTTGTCATATTCTTACAATTTTTTTTGTATGTTAAGTAAAAGGGGACAGAACTTGTGTGTCGTGTCAACAATTTTTGTGTAAACAAATGTATTATAATAGGCCTATATAATTCCTAAAAAGGTGGGTCGTGGCTTGATGACCATGGGGAAATGTGGGTCCCATGGCCAAACTATTCAAAACATCATTCAATGTTGTGATAATCGTAATTAATAATCACAATTTCAATTTCAAGGGAATAATCGACAATTATGATTTGTCATAATCGTGTATCCCTACTTTATTCAAATAAAATGTGAATGCATATGACATTAATTGTTGTTTACTTGTTTGTTTATATCCATAATTAATTGATACCTGATTCCCTTACAAGAATTTTTGGCTAAAAAGTCACTGAATTGATTTCAAGTCACTGAATCGTTTCGGATCGTATCTGTCAGGGATTACAGATGAAGCAGACAAGATGGTAAGTTTAATTCTTTAATTGCAGAATGAAACAGAGATGCAGATAAATGGTGAGTATCAGCAACACAGATAATCAGAGAATGCTTAGCTGGATGGTAAAGTCTCTCTTTCTTTCTTTCTTGTAGGTGACGAAGATGGAAGATCGAAGAAGATGGCAGGCTGGCAGATGGATGGTGATGCGTCTCAGGTAAGGATCCAGGTAAGTGCTAAGGGGGTCTGTGAGTCTTGAATAGTCGTGTATAGACCAGACCAGACGAGGAGTGAAGGGAAAGTGCTGCATATAATGGGTGAGACTGATGAGGGGGTGCAGGTGATGCTGATGATTAGTGATTGAGAGAGTGAGCGAACTCCCCCCTCCCGCAAGGCGCGTCCCGCGCCGTAAACGGCAGAGTACGGGAGGGGGGGTGGGCATCCTGGAGTCCGAGACTGGAGGATGAACAGGAAGACGGACTCCAGGATGGCTCAGGTGACCTAGGTGGAGCTGGCTGAGGAGGTGGCCATGGTGAAGCAGGCTGATATGATGACCACGGCGGTGCAGACCCTTCGGGTGGCCATGGCGGAGAGGACGGAGGGAGGAGCCATGGGGAGGCAGGACTGACGACTCCAGGGTGCCGACTGACGGAGGCAAGGCAGGTGGTTGAGGAGACCAGGGCGGAACCAAAGACAGGGAATGACAGGGAGAAGACGGAAGTTTGCTAGGACACGGTGGAGCAGAGGTTTCAGAGTGACCGGGGGAATCCGCAGGCTCAGGTGACCGAAGTGTAGACGGGGTTACTGAAGACTAGGTGGAGACAGAGGGACTGAGGACAAAGGATGAGCAGAAGGGAGAGAGGAGTCCAAGGGAGCCGGGGGGACGAAGGGACGAGGCGAAGCCAGAGGAGAGAAGTCCAGAGGCGATGGAAGCTCGACGAGGGACCAAAGCGAATCCGGGGGAATGAGGGAGCCTGGCGGAACTGGTGAACTGAAGGACCACGGTGGAGCTGAGGGAGGTAAGAGCCAAGGGTGAAACAGTGGAGCGATGGGCCGATGTGGAATCCTGGACGAAGCTGCTGGAGGCGGAACCCAGGAACCCACAGTCCCGGATGATGCTGGGGACTGGAAGCCCCACAGCGAGCCCACCAATCCACTGACTTCTAGTGGGCGAGTGACAGGGCTGACAGGAGGCAGAGGAGATGAGGAAGGCTGAAGACAGACGAGAGGAGGTGGGAGAGGGAGGCTGGGTGGGACTTCAAAGACAGGCTTTGACACTGGGCTGGATGAGGCAGGGGGCGAAAGCGGCTCTGGGCTGGACAGGACCGGCAGCGATGAGGGCTCTGTGCTGGGCAGCGATGAGGGCTCTGTGCTGGGCAGCAGGACCAGCGATGAGGGCTCTGTGCTGGGCAGCGATGAGGGCTTTGTGCTGGGCAGCAGGACCAGCGATGAGGGCTCTGTGCTGGGCAGCGTTGAGGGCTCTGTGCTGGGCAGCAGGACCAGCGATGAGGGCTCTGTGCTGGGCAGCAGGACCAGCGATGAGGGCTCTGTGCTGGGCAGCGATGAGGGCTCTGTGCTGGGCAGCAATGGGGGCTCTGTGCTGGGCAGCAGGACCAGCGATGAGGGCTCTGTGCTGGGCAGCAGGACCAGCGGTGAAGGCTCTGTGCTGGGCAGAACCAGCGGTGAAGGCTCTGTGCTGGGCAGGACCAGCGGTGAAGGCTCTGTGCTGGGCAGGACCAGCGGTGAAGGCTCTGTGCTGGACGGGACCAGCGGTGAAGGCTCTGTGCTGGACGGGACCAGCGGTGAAGAGGGCTCTGTGCTTTGCGGGACCAGCGGTGAAGAGGGCTCTGTGCTGGACGGGACCAGCGGTGAAGAGGGCGTTGTGCTGGACGGGACCAGCAATAAGAGCTTTGTGCTGGACGGGACCAGCGATGAAGAGGGCTTTGCAAACTTTGGCTCTGGCTAGGGGAGAACGATGCTCACAGACTCTAGCGGGCAGGCGACTGGTGAAGATGGCTGGAGATGGTGGTTAAGTGGCGATGTCCTCAACCTCACCTACGGTGAACCTTGAGCCACTCAACCACAGCACATGATCTACAGGGTGGGCCATTTATATGGATACACCGTAATAACATGGGAATGGTTGGTGATATTAAAGTCCTGTTTGTGGACTTCTAAATGGCCACCATGGTCACCACCCATCTTGAGGAGTTTGCCCCCTCACATAAATGAAATAAACGATCCAAGATGGCCGCACTGACAACAGCGTGAGTGTTTGCTGAAGCTCAGGTCTGCATTATGAATCATTTTCTTTAAATATTGTGGACTCAAGGCATTTATCTTTATATTTTCAACAAAGGCCAACATTTCTTGTGTAACTTTATAACTAAACTGACACAAACAGACGACAATTAAGAGCGTGCTCTGCTTCATTGTGTGTGTCACAATGACTTCCAACAAATATATATCTGAAGTTATACAAGAGCTGAAAAACGAGTTGCTCGCACACTTTGACTCTAAAATGGATAAACTACAAACGAGCCTGAACACAATAGAGGCCTCTCTGACTACTATTGGAGACCAAGTTACCCTACTGGAGCAAAGAGTCAGTGCTAATGAAGACAATATATCCGACCTGGAAAAACGTATTGAATTCATAGAGAAGGAAAATACTTACCTGAGAGAAAAAACAGAGGAGATGGCGAACAGAAGCCGGTTACATAATCTCCGCTTTTTGCGGGTCCCGGAACAAGCAGAGGGACGTGACATACTGGGCTTCATGAAGCAGCTTATTCCTCAGCTTCTCGGAGTGGAAAACTACCCTATGCCTCCAGTAATTGAAAGGGCACATCGCACTTCAACTGTACGTAATCCCAACTCCAAATCGGGTGCAAGGTCAATCCTGATAAATCTCCTGAACCTTCAGGACAAGATGAAAATTCTCCGTCTCGCCCGGGAGAAGGGGCATCTTCAGTACAAGGGGACACGCATTTACATTTACCCAGACTACAGCGATGCCCTTCTTGAGAAACGCCGTCAGTTCAATCCCATTAAGAAGAAACTCCGAGAGCTGGATATCAATTACTCGTTACAGTATCCTGCAACGCTGAGGGTAACTGTGGATGGTAAGGTTACCACTCTCCGTTCCCCTGAGGAGGCAGAGGGCTTCCTTCGTGATGCTCCCATGGGACTTCCGTAATACTGTATGATTTTCATTTTTTTTTTTTTTTTTTCTGTTAGTCCTATTGATAATATTTCTCTGTTTGTGTTAGATCTTAAACAGCTGAAATGCTAAGTTGATTTATTTTGGTATTTTTGAGCTGATTTTTTGTTTTGTTTTTCATGGTCTGATGTGGGCAGTATGCCACCTGTGGCTGAACTAACGTGACCTCTATTTGCCGCAAATATTATAAGTACACCACCTTAGTAGTGGCTAATAGTTGGTCGTTGTGAATCATTTTGTTTCTTAAGCTGCCTAGACTTAAACTTTGTGAAATTATCGTATTATTTCTGACTGGTATATGGTAGCAATTTACTAATGAAGCATTGTACCTTATTTTATTTTTTTCCTTTTTTTTAAAAACGTTTTTTTTTTTCCCCAGAGGAAGGGGTGGGATGCTTGAGGTTTTGACCAGTAGTATGAATACAGCTCATTATTTATATTCTCTAGTCCATTTAATAAAACGCTAAAAAGCAGACTGAGCTTGGCAAAATTTTTATTTTATTTTTGTTTAGATTATGTTTTTATGTAGAAATGTGTGTGTATATGTGAATGAGTGTGTAAGCTCTCTTTTCTACCTTTTTACTGCTAGTCCTTGCTATTGCTTTGTTTCGTCTGTCGGACTGTTTGTTTACTGTCATATTAAAACTGTACTATGAACATTAGTAAAGGTATGTATATCATTCATCTGAATATTAGGAGTTTACTACCCAAAATTGACCTTTTAAGAGCCTGGCTTACTTATAATAAACCTAAAGTAATCACATTTTCCGAGACCTGGCTCAATAGTACGATATCAGATGATGATATAAAACTTGACAATTATGTCTTATACAGGGCTGATCGCAATTCTAGAGGAGGAGGAGTGGCTACATATATTTCCTCAACTCTAGTCTCAGAACTTGTTACACCAAAGGAGAATCCCCTATATTTTGAATTTTTATTTGTTAAAATAATTCTTCATAAAAATAAACAATTAATAATAGGCAATATTTATAGACCTCCAAAAGCTCCGGTTGAATCCACTAAAGGTATTATATCAACTATTAATTCCCTTGATGATCACACTGAAATGATACTTTTGGGTGATTTTAATAATAACTGGTTAGCTGGCTCATGCAGGTACGATCGTAATTTATTTAGTAGTTCAAATTTAACACAACTTATAACAGAACCCACCAGAACGGATTCTAACTCATCATCCTTGCTAGACTGGATCCTAGTCACATATCCAGATAGGATTATTTCATCTGGAGTTTTGCCAGACTCATTTAGCAATCATTCTATGATCTACTGTGTCTGGAAAATAAACATACCCAGACTACCTCCAAAATTAATTAGGGTCAGACAATCAAAAAATATTAATTCTGAACACTTTATCCAGGACATGACTAACATTAACTGGGATAGATTTCAGTTAATCCCTTTTGTAGAAGATGCATGGAACTATTTTTATTTAGAAGTCACCAAAATTATTGATAAACATGCACCTTGGAAAATAATCAAAGTTAAGGGAAGACACTTGCCTTGGATAAATGGCGATTTAATAAATCTTTTCAAAGATAGAGATAGAGCTTGGAGAAAATATCGCTCAACAAGGGATTCTACAGAATGGGATACTTATAAGAAGTTGAGGAATATATGTACAACAAAAACGCGAAATGCTAAAGCAAATTATTTTAAGGATTGTGTAGCAACAAATTATAACAATCCCAAAATATTCTGGGATAGAATTAATAATTTAACTAATTTTTCATCCAAAAAACAAACTAATTTCATACGAATAAATAACGAAATTGTTGATGATTCCTCTGAAATTGCCAATGCATTTAATCAATACTTTACCAAAGGTAGTCCTATACCTTCTGACTCTTCTGATTTCAATTCTAATTTCAATACTCCTAATCATATTTGTGAAAACTCCTTCTCCTTTAGACTCATCAGTCCTGTAGAAGTTCAGCAGGTTAGTAGACAGTTTAGACTCAGATAGCAGCGTAGGCCCAGATGGGTTGGAAATCAAGTTTCTAAAAATGGCCTCAACATGTCCTGGTGTACCCGTTGTCTGATTTATTTAATTTATCACTGACAACATGCACTACTCCATTATCTTGGAAACGTACCAGAGTTACTCCATTGTATAAAAACGGTGATCAACATGACATTAATAATTATAGACCAATCTCAATAATTAATAGCGTGGTGAAAATATTTGAAAAAATCATTTTCAATCAATTATCAAAGTATTTTAATGACTCCAATATTATATCTCCTTTTCAGTCCGGCTTCCGACCAAATTTTTCTACAACAAGCGCTCTTCTGAAAATTACCAATGATATTACATCTTTCGATTCTAGTAAATTAACTGGTGCCATATTTATTGATTTAACCAAAGCTTTTGATTTAGTTGACCATTATCTTCTTTTAGATAAATTGTATGAGATTGGCATTTCAAGATCTTCTTTACTTTGGTTTAATTCATACTTACACCATAGACAACAATGTGTTTTGTATCGGGGAAGTTGTTCGGATTTTAAAATTATTGATAGAGGAGTACCTCAGGGCTCATCTCTTGGACCACTATTGTTTTCTATTTTTATAAATAATCTTCCACAGGTTTGTTCTAATTGTCAAATTCAGTTATATGCGGATGATACCGTAATTTATTTTTCTAGCTCTGATATCTCTGATATTCAGTGTAGCGTTTATACGCCCGTATAAATCTAATTAATTATTATTCATAACGGATTATGATCAATAATTAATAATTTAATTATTTTCAGAATTTACTGTAGCAGAATCAATAGTATGATTAGTCTATCGGTTCATCCAATGAACAGAAAGCATAAACAGTTATTAACTCTAGGAAATATGATATCTTCCTGGCCAAGAAAGAAGAATCCCCAGCTAACAATAAATTAAGAAATAATCAAGGGTAAAAGCATAGGTAACTCATTATTGTCTTCGAAGTTCAAGACAATAAATTCATAAGCAGATAACACAAGTAATCTCTTTAAAATACAAACAATACTTTATTGATTATATAGGCTACTAACACATAAAGCTAATATCTAACACAAACACACGCGCACACACACACACACACATTCATACGCGTTGCAGAAAGGGATAGAGTGAGGAAAGAGTGGGTTTAAGAGTGAAAGGATGAAATCTCACGATTCCATATGCACTTAGACATGACCTGAACGAACCATCAAACATTAATTTAACCCTTCTATCGTTTTAAGCAGGTTATTAAATTTATATCAATGCACCAGTTAAGATTTTAGTCTGGAGGTACTTGCGTCTTTGCTTTTCTTTTTGGGAATTCCCTTCGTTGCGTAAAAGGGGGTTTCCCCGGGCTCGTTCGTTGGTTGTGGTCTCCTTGTGCCTGGGTCTGCGGCGTTCCAGTCACGTGTTGTGCTGGCGGATGAATTGAAAGTCTTTGTCTGAAGCTGGTTTTGTCGAATCGTGGAACGAAACTTTGCCGCAAAACTTAACTTAGAACCGAGACTCACAACGGAAAAGAAAGGAAACTAAGAAAAGAAAGGAAATTGAGAGGAGAGTATGATGATGGCTTGAATAAAGTTGTTTAACCCATGTTCTTCTGATCTTAATTTGGGTTCCTTCGTCTGCGCGTTTGTTACATGGTTACTTGTCTGAGAGAGCGAGAACAGAGAGAGAGCGAGCTCTTCTCTATCAGAACATTTTGAACGAACCAACCCCCCCAACGCTCTGCGCTGGTTTTTAAAGGGTTTTTTAAAACAACAAAGGTTTTGTTACTCCTACAAATATCCTGACTGCTTCTTTGTTTGCAAAGTCATAAATCATGTCTTCCCTGGGGGATCTCCAATTGAAGACCAGATGCAGCAGTTTAGGCATGATTTCTAATTATCAGAATATGAAACATTTTACACAGATTTAATTCCAGCCATCTTGCTAGTTGTGTTCGTAAGATAGCATTGATATGAAACAGTACACACTTTCATTCACACCTCTAATAGTTATAACAATTACATGAATTATATGGGATCAAAGCATATTAAAACACACACAAGGTGAAACAACACACGTAAAACAACATAGAATTCTGTAATTGCGTGATGTCTGATCATAAGTCCATTGAAAATTGTTCTTGAATGATTTTATGTATAGTTATTGGTAAGAATAAGTTCTCTGGTTTGAAGAGACAGAACTCTGTTTGTTCGTTCAGAGGTCTTGAGGAGGGGTTCAGGAATGTTGTGGGGGTTCAGTAACATCTGCTGGTATCGATCCGTCTTGCAAACTATCAAAGTTGACCAATAAAAGTCGTTGGTCCGCAGACTCTCTGGAGCCTGGGTGAGTTATGGCTCTGGGTTGGGTAATTTGAATCTGGAATGTGAGGACTCTTGTGTGATACCTTGGTCTCTGTCTTTCTCTTAACCAATCAGTATTTTGACAACAAAGCTACCAGTTATTTCGTTAGTGCTGGGGGCTCTTTTAATTAGTCAGACTGGTCGGCGCCTGGACCCCGTGACAAGATGGATGAGGATACGAAGTCCTGACCAAATCTTCCCCTTTGTTCATTGAGAAGCAGAGAGTTTGAATTAATATTCTGGACGAAGATTAGTCTGTGTTTGGTTCATACTCATTGTCGCTACATCAGCGATCACTGCAGTCTGATTTTGACGTAGTTCAAAACTGGTTTACTTATAATAAACTTCTGCTAAACAAAAAGAAGTCTTATTATATGTTGTTTAATACAAAAATCTCACCACCAACTGACTACTCAATTCATTTTATAGATGGAACTTCAGTGTTAAAAGTTGATGAGTTTAAATATTTAGGTCTTCAGCTTGATTCTCAATTGTCATTTAGATCACATATTGACTCAGTTATTAAGAAAATATCATATCGACTCAGAATACTTTATTCCTCTATTAATTGTTTTACTCTTCAGGTTAGAAAAATAATTATTACTCAGTTAATACTTCCAATCCTTGACTATGCCGATATAATCTACCAGAACACCTCTGATACAAACCTCCGTCCTCTTAATGTTATTTATAATAGTCTCTGCAGATTTGTACTGAGATGTCCATACAAAACGCACCACTGCCAAATGTATGAATTATTAAAATGGTTATCTTTAAATTCAAGAAGACATTTTCACTGGCCTCAGTTTATTTTTAAATGTTATTACTTAAATTATCCTTTGTATCTAAAACAATATCTAATTCCATTTCGCTCTTCATATAATTTAAGGCACACTGATCAATTATTTTTTTATGTTCCTAAAATTAATAAAGAAGTTGGTCGTCGGGCATTCCAATTTAAAGCTCCATCAGATTGGAACAGTTTACCAAGTGTAATCAGATCCATTACTTCGTTTAATCTTTTTAGGCCATTAATATATGATCATTTGCAGAATACATGTTTTTGTTTTTGATTATACCCACTTTACATGTGATTTTCATTATACTGAACGGTATTGAACCTGCATGTTATATGTGATGACTGTATACTTTCTGTTTCAATGTACTTAGAGGGCTGGTATGTGAGGAGATATGGAGAGCTAAATGTTGGTATGAATGTGAAGTATTATGTGTTATACAATGTAACCTTTTGTCTGTATTTGTATTTGTATTTGTGTTTGTTTTAAGGACCCCCTCGAAAACGAGATGGTGCATCGCAAGAGGTTATCCTTCAAATAAATTTCAACAAATAAAATAAATTTCACATATACTAATGTGCCACAAACAGGACTTTAATATCACCAACCATTCCCATGTTATTACGGTGTATCCATATAAATGGCCCACCCTGTAGATACTGGGCAAATGAGCCTGGGATTGCCTCCGCTGGAGCTTGCTGGTACAGATGGTTATCCAGTCCACCCCAAAATACTGTTTTTAGGACATCATCTGTCCAGCTTACCCCAACAGAAAGCTCCAGAAAGCCGGCGACATATTCCTCAATTGAGCAGCCATCTTGAAAACGTCTAGGGTTACGTATGTAACCCTCGTTCCCTGAGTAGGGAACGAGACGCTGCATCGATACTCGATACTTTGGGGAATGCCTTCGGCATGAAGCGTCTGAAGTCAACTATGGAACTATTCCAATCTTGATTGGTGCAACGTCACCCGTGACGTCGCATGTGACGGTGATCCGGAAGCTACAAAAGGGTCACAGGAACCAGGAAATGTTAGCTTCTAATTGGTCAAAGCAAGTCGTTCTCAGGGGCGCGAAAAGTGTGGCCGAGGGATGCAGCGTCTCGTTCCCTACTCAGGGAACGAGGGTTACATACGTAACCCGAGACGTTCCCTTTCGTAAAGGGAACTCCCGCTGCATCGATACTCGATACTTTGGGGAACGAATACCCACGCCGCCACACTGAGAGAAAAAACGCCCTGGTATAAAGCATCTGGTACACTCACGGACGATAGAATGAGTAGAGGGCAGATCCAAACTAGCTTGTCATAAGATTTGGTGCAAGAAGGGGAGGTCTGGAGCCGGAGGCTCGACTGACCTCATGGCTGGGAGCCCCAGACAGTAGAAAATATTAGATGAGAGGTGAAGGCAGAAGCGCACCTTGTACTTCAAATATGAGTGGTTTTAGATAACCAACTGTACTCTTAATAAAGGGAATAGCTCCTAACCCTTGATGCATAACTAGATGGACTGACTCCTCTCAGCCTGAGTCCTAATGTAGGAACCTCAAAGGCTACGACCTTGACCATCCGACACATGCGATGGAGGATGGAATACCTGAAGAATCTTAACATTGCCTACAAGTACCTCAGTACCGGGCAAAAATAACGTTGAGTGGCTCCCACGCTAGCAAGTAAGAGGGGGCAGCACCACCACTCTTCCAGGGAGTAAGACGAGCAGGAAGCAGACTCAATAGATTCTCCTATATATACTTATATATCTCAAATATATATTTGTATACCTCACCCACAGGACATGATGGGTGCCAGGGATAACCCATCAGCCTGATGCCAATAGGCTGGATGACAGGATTCATCCTCCAATCTACAGGAACATGGAGTTTCAGTGGGAACGTCCTTTCGAGAACACCCTTAGAGGCTTGCGGAGGGCACTGAGGCCGCCACAGAGGCCCTAAGCATGAACAGGAGATCCCGTTAGAGAGCGGGATGGAACACCAGTACTGAAGCCAGTGGGCAGTAATAAACTGGGTTCAATGCCCTCCCTAACTTAATTGTTTAGTTCCTAGTAGAGTGGGGTTCTAGTATGGATGTCCTGACCACCTCGGTGGAAAGGGCAACCTAATTATGGGTGGGACCCCCTCAGGGGCCAGACCCATAGTCTCCATAACTCTGGTCGGGGATGAAATAATATACCATCAGCCTGAGACAGAAGATCTCTCCTAATAGGAATTTTCCATGGAGGACTCTCCAAGAGACTAATAAGGTCCGAAAACCAAATTTGGGCCGGCCAGTACGGAGCTACAAGGAGTAGTCTCACTCCGTACCTCCTGACCCTTTCTAGAACCCCAGGGAGCAGAGCGATCGGGGGGAAAGCATACAGATGTGACCTCAGCCACATCTGTACCGTGGCATCCAAGCCCAAAGGAGCTGGATGTGAGAGAGAGTACCAGAGCGGGCAATGAGAGTTCTCATGAGAAGCGAACAGGTCAACCTCCGCCCGGCCAAACTCTCTCCATATAAGCTCAACCACTTCAGGGTGGAGCCGCCATTCCCCGGGCCTCAGCCCCTGCCTCGACAGGATGTCTGCTCCCATATTTTCAACCCCAGGAATATAAATAGATCTGACAGAGAGAAATTTGTCCTGGGACCAAAGAAGAATTTGATGCGCCAGTCTACAAAGAGGGCGAGATCTCAAACCTCCTTGGCGGTTGATATAAGAGACCACCGACATATTGTCTGTCCTACCAAGAACATGATGGCCTCTGAGGTCTACAAGGAAGTGCCTCAGGGCAAAAAATACAGCCAACATCTCCAAGCGATTAATATACAATGTGAGATGATGGTCTTTCCAAGTACCTCGGGTGTAACGGCCCTCCATAACCGCACCCCAGCCCGTGAGGGACGCATCCGTGGTCAGAGTTTTTCTCTCACATGGTGCTCCCAAAACCGGGCCCTGAGACAGGAACCATGGTTTCTTCCATACGACAAGAGAACGAAGGCATCTGCGCGTAACTCTGATCGTACGAAAAGGGTTTCCCAGAGGAGAAAATCCCTTGTTCCTGAGCCACCACTGCAAGGCCCTCATATGGAGCAGACCAAAGGGTACTACCGTGGAAGCTGCAGCCATAAGACCCAAAACTCTTTGAAAGTGTTTGACAGTGATAGCCTGGCCTAACCTAATACTCTTCATTGTGTTTAAGATAGTATTTATACAAGCAGGAGACACTTGTGCCCGCATTGTGACTAAGTCCCACTCTACTCCCAGGGACGTAGTCCTCTGAAGAGGAGTTAAGGAACTTTTCTTGACATTGAGTCTCAACCCCACGCACCTCAGATGGCGCAAAACAACATCTCGATGTTGAATTGCTAGTTCTTTTTGACTGAGCCAAAATGAGCCAGTCATCTATAAGATACGGACCCCCTGAAGTCTCAATGGAGCAAGGGCCGTGTCCATACATTTAGTGAAGGTGCGAGGGGATAAGGCTAGGCCGACTGGAAGAGTCCAGAACTGATGCGCTTTTCCCCCCAAAAGCGGATCTCGGAAACTTCCTGTGATGGGGTTAGAAGGGAAAGAGGAGTTAAGGAGCTTGTGGATCTATCAAGACAGACCAGTCCTCGGAGCTGGTCTGACTGACAGTCGGTAACTTGAATCTGAACCCCCTCGGAGGTTGATCCAGTACCCTGAGATCCAAAATAAGGCCTAACTCCCCCCCTCATAGGAACTATGAAGTGCCAGCTGTAGAACCCGGGCTCCCGTAACCAAGGAAGAGCCCACTTTGAGGTTTCCTGTGTTAAGAGGGACTAGACTTCCTGTTCCAAAAACCGACCCTGCTCGGGGCTGGCCGACATGTGAACCACCCTTAGTAGATAATATTTGTATATTAGCTCCACCATAAGCAGGACCCCCTAGGCTACATTTTGAAGACCCCTCGGGGTGTCTAAATATGCCATTATGGGGACCAGTCCCTCGAGACTGGCCTCGGCTATAAATTTCCAAATGGCTTTGGTGACCTGAAGCAGCTAACTGGCAGGAACTAACCGAAATATGCTCTCTACAGACCTCCTGAGAGGCGGCGAACTCGACAGTGCCGCAACGTCTTCGGGCAGATACTGCGATTTGTGTTCGCTGGAAGCCGATGTGTCCCGAAGCGCCATCGGCGGCGGGAAGCAAACATCGATTTCCTAAGGGCTGCATACGGGGGCGAGACTCCTGTACTCGCTCTCCTGGGGGAACGCCCATAAGGGTCTGCGTGTTACGACAAGACCTCTTAGTTGAAGCCTTCTTAGCCCGAGAGACAGTCCTCAGACCTGTCTTCGGTATGGAGAGCTTCGTGCGAGAATGTTTCTTCTGGCCCCAAGCCTTATACGGGGGGGCACGAGAGGAAACCTTCTCAAAATATGAGGAGCTGGCGGCTGTCCCATGAGGCTGCCCCCTGGCAGCAACCCCATGAGACCTGGACTGACAACTGGGGATAGCTGATTGTCGCTCTGCCTCCTGAAGCCTCTCGACAACGGTTCTTGCCGCGTCGCCAAAGAGGCCAGAAGGTGAAAGGGGAGCATCGAGAAGGAAAGCCCTGTCTTTCTTCCCGATCCACAAGCGAATAAGCCATAAATGTCTCTCTGAGACGACTAGTGCTGCCATAGAACGGCCAATAGCACGGGCCGTCTCTTTAATAATACGGAGAGATAAGTCAGATACTCTACGATATTCAGTAATATAGAGTGAGACCTCCCAGTTATCATCCACCTGCTTGAGGAGGTCAGCCAGGTATGCCTGTAATAACCCCATCGTGTGTGGGCATGCACCAGCTCGACCACCGCCATATATGCTTTCCCTAACAAATTCGATGTACGAGATTTGGAGGGAAGTGTCTGAGCTATCAGGGGTGACGCAATGTCGGGGAGAAAATATTTCGCAAAATATTCCTCAACCCGAGCCATCACCTAATAACCATTTTCATTAGATTCCCTAATGGATGAGTAAATATATACATGGGGGAAAATAATTGAGATGAAAATGGATTTTTCCACGATCTTGATACCTCAGTATGGAGATCAGTGAAAAAGGGAAGGCTCTGACACGAAGATTGTGACTGGGTCTGCAGGAAGCGCTCATTCATTTTATTTTTCTTAGTCGCTTCCTGCTTATTATATGGCCACTTAACATTTAATTTAACCACTGCCCTGATTACAACCTCCAGCAACTCCTCACTAACGGGAATATGGGGTGGCGAATCCCCCTATCCACGTGATTCAGTGTTAATAGATAATATCTAACTCCTCGGAGCCAGATAAATCAAACGCTGTGTCTTTAACACGGTCGGAAGAAGCCGCAGCGCGGGCTTCCGAACCGTGCGCGAGACCAGTGGAGCTGGTTAATAAACACTGAGAAAGGGTCGCAACCGTCTCAGTATCATATGCCAGCCCCACGTGTGAATCACATGCATACAAGCGCCGCGCTGCCTCAACAGACGCGGGACCTGATGCACTGGAAACGCGAGCCTGATCTAATTGATCGAACAAGCTCAAACGGGAGCGGAGCTTTTTCATTGAAAACAGTTTGCACAGACAGCGCCCTTGAGCACCGCCCGTGCATGTTCCACTCCCAGACAAACTACACAAAGCGTGTGTGTGTCATCCTCGCTTAAATAACGTGGGCAAGGGGACGCACACTGCCTGAATAGCTTATCTTTTTTCGCCATAAATAATACTCTTTTCACGGGACAAACAACACCAAATAGAACAGACAAGATGACATAGAGCGCTTGCTGAAGACCAGAAGCTAACATTTCCTGGTTCCTGTGACCCTTTTGTAGCTTCCGGATCACCGTCACATGCGACGTCACGGGTGACGTTGCACCAATCAAGATTGGAATAGTTCCATAGTTGACTTCAGTCGCTTCATGCCGAAGGCATTCCCCAAAGTATCGAGTATCGATGCAGCGGGAGTTCCCTTTACGAAAGGGAACAATGAATCAGACGATCAGCTGGGGTTAGGGTGAAGTGAGCAACTTCCATGCTTCTTGTGGTCTGGTCTTCTGTCAGGGATTACAAATGAAGCAGACAAGATGGTAAGTTTAATTCTTTAATTGCAGAATGAAACAGAGATGCAGATAAATGGTGAGAATCAGCAACACAGATAATCAGAGAATGCTTAGCTGGATGGTAAAGTCTCTCTTTCTTTCTTTCTTTCTTTCTTGTAGGTGACGAAGATGGAAGATCGAAGAAGATGGCAGGCTGGCAGATGGATGGTGATGCATCTCAGGTAAGGATCCAGGTAAGTGCTAAGGGGGTCTGTGAGTCTTGAATAGTCGTGTATAGACGAGACCAGACAAGGAGTGAAGGGAAAGTGCTGCATATAATGGGTGAGGCTGATGAGGGGGTGCAGGTGATGCTGATGATTAGTGATTGAGAGAGTGAGTGCAGGTGTGCGCCACGGAGGATTCTGGGGAATGTAGTGCACACACACAGGTGAAGGCAGATGAAGGGAGAAGAACGTGAACGTGACCGTGACAGTATCGTTCTAAATGAACCAATATCGTCCTTGAATCATATCGACAACCACGAATCGCGATGCGAATCGAATCGTTGTTAAAACGAATCGTTACACCCCTAGTATTTAGGTATACAATTGGATTGTCAGTTGCAGTGGTCCCATCAAGTGGAGTATGTTTGCTCAAAGATATGTCAGCGTTTATATTTTTTAAGACGACTTAGAGTTCATGGAGTGGACAAGGATATCATCTTACTGTTTTACAAGGTAGCCACTGAATCTATTGTGCGGTATGGTATTGTGGCTTGCTTTGGTAACCTGTCCGTTAAATTAAAATCACAGCTCCAAAAATTGATAAATAGGGCTGGAAAAATAATTGGCCAAATGCCACCTACTGCTCTTCAGTAGCTTTTCGAGGAGGTGGTGAGGAAACAGGGTTTCAAAATCACAAATGACCCAAAGCACGTCCTGTTTAATGAGTATGAGCTGATGCCTTCAGACAGAAGGTACAGGTTACCAAACTGCAAGCTTAACAGGTATAAATTCTCATTTGTGCCGCTTTCAATTAAATTAATGAATAATAATAGATAGGGTGTGTGTGTGCGTGTATCAGCTGCAGTGATGTATGTGTGACAAATACTACTAATCGGACTGATGTGATGTGGGTTTGTTTTGTTTTCTGTGAATGTGAGGAAGTTATGGGGGGTACTGTGTGTGGTTGTTGGATGTTAATTGAAGTTCTGTATGGGATAATTATGAGCATGTTTTGTGTAGGTTAACTGTGTGTTGGGTGTGTGAATATACAACGTGTCGCCATTGTTCTCTCGATTGCCCAATACGAATTTCTCCATTTGGAGACAATAAAGGCTTATCTTATCTTATCTTATCTTAACCAGGACGATATGTTTGGTTGACTGTAGTTAGCAATGCTAGAATACACTCACCTAAAGGATTATTAGGAACACCATACTAATACTGTGTTTGACCCCCTTTCGCCTTCAGAACTGCCTTAATTCTACGTGGCATTGATTCAACAAGGTGCTGAAAGCATTCTTTAGAAATGTTGGCCCATATTGATAGGATAGCATCTTGCAGTTGATGGAGATTTGTGGGATGCACATCCAGGGCACGAAGCTCCCGTTCCACCACATCCCAAAGATGCTCTATTGGGTTGAGATCTGGTGACTGTGGGGGCCATTTTAGTACAGTGAACTCATTGTCATGTTCAAGAAACCAATTTGAAATGATTCGAGCTTTGTGACATGGTGCATTATCCTGCTGGAAGTAGCCATCAGAGGATGGGTACATGGTGGTCATAAAGGGATGGAAATGGTCAGAAACAATGCTCAGGTAGGCCGTGGCATTTGAACGATGCCCAATTGGCACTAAGGGGCCTAAAGTGTGCCAAGAAAACATCCCCCACACCATTACACCACCACCACCAGCCTGCACAGTGGTAACAAGGCATGATGGATCCATGTTCTCATTCTGTTTACGCCAAATTCTGACAAATTCTGGCTTCACAAATGCTTTGCTGCATACCTCGGTTGTAACGAGTGGTTATTTCAGTCAAAGTTGCTCTTCTATCAGCTTGAATCAGTCGGCCCAATCTCCTCTGACCTCTAGCATCAACAAGGCATTTTCGCCCACAGGACTGCCACATACTGGATGTTTTTCCCTTTTCACACCATTCTTTGTAAACCCTAGAAATGGTTGTGCGTGAAAATCCCAGTAACTGAGCAGATTGTGAAATACTCAGACCGGCCCGTCTGGCACCAACAACCATGCCACGCTCAAAATTGCTTAAATCACCTTTCTTTCCCATTCTGACATTCAGTTTGGAGTTCAGGAGATTGTCTTGACCAGGACCACACCCCTAAATGCATTGAAGCAACTGCCATGTGATTGGTTGATTAGATAATTGCATTAATGAGAAATTGAACAGGTGTTCCTAATAATCCTTTAGGTGAGTGTACTTGTTTGTGTGTGTGAGGCACTGGCGCGATCACAGGAATTTTTGTCCTTCTGAGGAACCTGTTACTCCGTTTTCTAATTTATGATCATATGGATAGAAGACATTATTCAAAACTGTAAAGCTTTTGTAAAATACAGAAAACAAGCAGGATGCTGTTTCTGCCGTCTCTGTTTCTTTTCCGTGAACTTAGGAGCCCGTCACAATGAACCAAAACTCAGCAAAGTTTTTCCTTTTGTTTTGTTAATCTGTAATTAAGTGAAATATTTAATGTATAGGCCTATTTATTAGTTTTATATATTTAGTTGTATTATGTTTTTATGGCTTGTATCATGATATGAGATTTTAGTAATATCGCCCAGCCCAAATTCAGTAGTTTAACCTAACTTATATCCTCATTTTATGTAAAACTAATTTAAAGGCTATTTAAACAGAAGTGACTGAGGAATCCAGACTCAAAATTAAGTTCATTTATTTAGAAAAACACAAAAATTAACAAACGATTAACCAAAAACATGAATAAAAATTATATGGCATTAAAAAATAAGCAAAAACAATATGACCAAAGTTTCGTCATGGCCACATAACTAAATCATGTTTTATTAACAAAGTTTCGGGAGGAGCATGTTCAGATAATCCAGAGAGGAGGCCTATGTACAATATATATATTGTATAGCTGATTTACCTCTGTCCCATGACAGTTTTCCAGCATCCCTCCACCAGCCCACTCCTTACTCTTGATTGTTCCTATGGGAACAATGGGTTCAGGCCAAATTCCATGCTCGGAACCCTCCCCTCAGAGATCATGCCAAATATGCATGCTCATATGCAAATCTGGTTATATGTAAGTGTGAACTCGTGGAGTTACGTCATGACAACCAGAAAAGTGAAAATCCTGGATTCATTGCCACAACTTCACTTTGTGACCATTTCAGTTAATAATTGTGACATGGCAAATACTATCAAAAGTATTAACATTGACAATGTTATGATGTTGACAATTGTGCAAATAGAGTGGGCTTGAACCATTATAAGGCATCCCAAATTCTGACTGCGAAGGGAGCGTATCTCTTTCAGCTGGCTCGTTTGGAGTGAAAGCTGACAATGTTATAACCTGGGTTATGAACCGTGTTGAGAACACCTTAGGTACATTACCCCTTTTTGGCTTGAGAACAGTAATTTGTGTCAAATTCCATGCAGAATTCATTAACTGGTGGAACATGCATGTCACTCACACATGCTCCGCTGACATGGAGGTTCTATAACACTGGGTTTGGGTGCGAGATTGAATTACCTGCATGAGAAAGGAGATCCTTTCTCAGCGGAATGGTCCAGGGAGATGCTGTCAACATCCCCACTAGGTCCAGAAACCAAGGCTTGGTGGAGCATTTCGGCACAACCAATAGTCAAGTCAAGTCATCTTCATTTATATAGCGCTTTTAACAATGTAGATTGTTTCAAAGCAGCTTTACAGAGATAAACGTATAATTTATGGTAACAGAGATTGTTTTGGCTTTATAGCGGTTCTTTAGTAAAGTTATTTTCCAGCTAAGGTTAGTTATGATTGATTCGCTTCCGTCGCAACAATAATTTGTTATTAAATTAGGGGCCGCTAAGACGACACAATTCTCTCTACATAGACTTTAAACGCGAACCTGTGAGAAACGCTGATGGCGGTCACATGCGCATTAAGAATTGGTTCTATAGTTATGTGCGTTTGAATATATGTATGCAGGTTTGTAATTCCCTACATACCAAGCCTAAACAAAGTACTGGTGTTTCCTTATTATTTTTGATACAGAATTTTATTTTATTTTATCAATTCGGGGTAGATATGCGAATTGAGTTTCCCGACGACGCTTTATCTGTAGAGTGGTAAAGGGATCCTCCATAGGGAGAGACTAGTTGGCACTTCAGCACTGCGTTGTCATCGGGTCCAGGCGAAGGTCCTTCATCAGATCTGGATACGGCCTGGATCCGGCAGGCTGCGGGAAAACCTCGGGATAAACAAAGACACTAAAATTAGCGTAGATGCCATTCTTCTTATGATGTAACGAGTACATCAGGATTTATGGGAAGTGTTCTCAGTTCCAGCTGACCTAATCTATGCAGCCTAATATTGAATTATAGAAGTCTATAATGTATTATGTGAAAGCTAGGTCAAAGAGATGTGTTTTTAGTCTAGCTTTGAACTGACAGAGTGTGTCTGCTTCCCGGACAATGGTAGGAAGGCTGTTCCAAAGTTTTGGTGCTAAATAGGAGAAGGATCTACCGCCAGCAGTCGATTTTGATATTCTAGGTATTATCAACTGGCCGGAATTTTGAGATCGCAATAGACTATAATGCGTTAAGAGCTCGCTCAAGTACTGCGGAGCTAAACTATTTAGTGCTTTGTACGTGATCAGCAATATTTTAAAATTGATGCGATGTTTAATAGGGAGCCAGTGCAGTTTTGACAGAACCGGGCTAATATGGTCATACTTCCTGGTTCTGGTAAGAACTCGAGCTGCTGCGTTTTGAACTAGCTGTAGTTTGTTTATTAAGCGTGCAGGGCAACCACCCAGTAGAGCATTACAATAATCTAGCCTTGAGGTCATGAACGAATGAACTAATTGTTCCGCATTTGTCAATGAGAGCATATGACGTAATTTATATATATTTTTAAGATGGAAAAATGCAGTTTTACAGATACTAGACACGTGACTTTCAAATGAAAGATTGGTATCAAAGAGCACACCCAGGTTCCTAACCGACGACGAAGACTTAACAGAGCAGCCATCAAGTGTTAGACAGTATTCTAGGTTATTACGTGAGGAAGTTTTTTGTCCAATAATTAGAATCTCTGTTTTTTCAGAATTTAGAAGTAGGAAATTACGAGTCGTCCAATTTTTTATATCCGCTATGCATTCCGTTAATTTTGTGAATTGGTAAGTTTCGTTAGGTTTTGAAGAAATATAGAGCTGAGTATCGTCGGCATAACAGTGAAAGCTAATGCCATGTTTCCTAATGATATCTCCTAATGGTAGCATGTACAGAGTGAACAGCAGCGGTCCTAGTACTGAGCCTTGTGGTACGCCATACTGAACTTGTGATCGATGAGACATCTCTTCATTTACTGCTACAAACTGATAACGGTCAGATAAGTACGATTTAAACCATGCTAGTGCAATTCCACTAATGCCAACATAGTTTTCGAGTCTATTTAAAAGAATGTTGTGGTCGATAGTATCAAATGCAGCACTAAGATCGAGTAACACTAATAGAGAGACACAACCACGATCGCATGATAAGAGCAAATCATTTGTGACTCTAACGAGAGCAGTCTCAGTACTATGGTACGATCTAAATCCTGACTGAAAATCCTCACAGATATCATTTCTTTCAAGAAAGGAACACAGTTGTGAAGATACTGCTTTTTCTAATATCTTTGACAGAAAAGGTAGATTCGAGATCGGCCTGTAATTGACTAATTATGTAGGATCAAGTTGCATTTTTTTAACAAGCGGTTTAATCATAGCCAGTTTAAAGGTTTTTGGTACGTATCCTAGAGACAAAGATGAATTAATGATATTAAGAAGAGGATCTATGACCTCTGGAAGTATTTCTTTCAGTAGCTTAGTCGGTATAGGGTCTAACATACATGTTGTAGATTTAGATGATTTAACGAGTTTAGTAAATTCTTCCTCTTCTATAGCAACGAACTAATCAAATTTTTCCTCCGGGAGACTACAATGCACTGCCTGATGCGATACTGTAGTAGACTGTTGCATAGTTATAATTTTCTCCCTGATATTATCAATCTTATAAGTGAAGAAGTTCATAAAGTCATTACTGCTGTGTTGCTTGGAAACTTCGGTGCTTGAAGCTTTCTTTTTCGTTAGTTTAGCCACCGTTTCAAATAAATACCTAGAATTATGTTTATTTTCTTCTAATAAGTTTGAAAAATAAGCAGATCTAGCAGCTTTTAAGGCCTCTCTGTAAGCAATCGAGCTCTCTTTCCATGAAATGCGAAATACCTCTAGTTTTGTTTTCTTCCAGTTGCGCTCCATTTTAGCAATGATTTCCTCTCTTCTCTGATTTAGCATAGCACTTCATGCAATATTTTCACTGGTGGAGCCAGAGGGATGGACCAGGTGGGCTCCGATGGAGCAAGACTGGTCTGGGGTCAGAAGAAGCTAGCAGGGAGGTGTGTGTGGTCCTGGCACACAGGACAACCATAACATAGAAGGTGAATATGTCTCTCTTGGCCATAGCAGGACTGACAGGAATAGTCTCCGCTATTGTGCCAAGGAGAGTGGGTGACTCAGGAATGGCCTCTGTGGCCTTGATAGTGAGAGTGGACCACTTTGGGATAGCCTCCATGGCCGTGGCAGTGAGTGTGCGGCTCTGTTACCTCTGGGACCACCGGACTTTCCTTCTTCCTCCGCTTATGAGGGTGAGCCAATGTGACAGGCTCGTTAAGGCTGTTGTTGAAAATGTCCTTTAGCATAGCATTGCTGATATTGAGCCCCTCCGCTACAAACAGGAACTGGTAAGTAAACCCCTTCATGCTGGCCCATCTTTGCAGAAGTGAAAGGAGCTTGCTGTGTTGGCCCACAATCTGATGAGCGGATGGGGCAGGGGTTGGGAGATGAGAACAGGAAGATACTGAGTCCTCTATTGGCCAGATAGCACTGTCAGGATTTAGTGTTGATAAAGGAACAAAGACTTAATGATGCAGAGTTGATAGGTTTTTGTTTAATCAAAAATAAAACAAACAAAAATGACCCTGTGGGGGAAAGCATGACTGGCTGGACTAGGCAGGACAAGGTGGGAAACAACAGGGAGCAGGTAAACAAGATGCACATATGACGATGACCTGGCACAGGACTGAGAACATGGGGAGAATATCTGGTTAAGACAATAGAAAGACACCAGAGCACATGGCATGTAGAAACAAAGAAAATAAAGCCATGTGCTCACACAAAACATGACTAGAATACCCAGCCAATGAAAGTTCTCACTGACTGCGTGTCCACACAAAACATGACAACATGAAAGTATGTGGTCAATGAAAAAACACAAGCTGCATGCTACACAGAACACAGGAAGAAAGCATGCAGCCGATAAACACAAACCGTGTGCTCAGGGTTGTATGCTTGCTGCACGGGAGTTTGCATTTTCCTACATAATGAGAAACAACTTGTTTCTAAGCCAGTGATAAACGCTCTTGTTGTACTCCAAACACCGAAGTAACATTAAAAAAGTGTGTGACATCTTTAGAGATAAACTGTAAATATGGAAAACAATATGGAAATGATGTTTGTGTGGAACTTGCATTAAAGTATTTATATGAGCAAACCTGGTAATATAATTTTAAGATGACGTGATAAACTGGGAATCAAAAACGATTAAAAACATTAAACTCACAAAATGTATCACAAGATCTCACTGCAGCTGGAGCTCCTATTAACTCTTTTTTGCTGCCGGTGGCTGGCAACTTTTTTTTTTAAACGCTGGCGGGGAAAGAGTTAATGTTGCTGAGAATGAGTGAAGGTACGCCAAGAATGAGTGAAGGTATGCCAAGAGTGTAGTCAGGCAACCATTGTTTACAAATCCAACACACTTGTAACATTTTTAACAGAAATGACAAAAAATATTTTAAAATTATATATATAAATTAGCCATCTCAGTAACAGTCATGAAAGATTAAAGTAATATCACAAGTGCCATTATTACTACCACTTTTACCTACAGTTTTGACTGGAATGCATCTCAGACCACCTCCTGAAGAGGTTTGAGTGATCAGATTTAAATCCGTTGCGAATGCGTTTCAGAGGGCATTTACACCTGGTCTTTTAAAGATCGAATAGCTATCAGATCTCAGAAAACGCATAGAGGGACCAGTTATAAACAGGCCCATAGTCTTACTATCAGCTGTGAATTTTAGCTATTACAGTCTTTCAAAGGACAAAAACATGAACTTTAAAACTATTGCTGTTACATCAAGTCAGCAGTCGCTTTATTTTGGCATGAAGCCCAGTAGAGGCGCAAGGCCCTGTGATGTTGCACACTTGGAACAACCCTTGTGACTGTTATGTTTCTTAATTTCTTAACTTATCTGAGCAAAAATTACTCAAAATGATGATGCAAGTCACACGATGATGGTGATATACATACTTGAATCAGTTTTACCCATCTCTACCCTCAGGTTATGGCATTCTGCTGATAATGGGAGAGACGGTGATGTAGTAGTTTTTGGAGGAAGCCAGACATTTGTCTTTCTAATGGATTCCATATGTACAGTGCAATCTACAACAAAACAAATTATTTCTTTGTAGATTATGTGAAAACTGCATAGGAAAAAATATATTTTCTGTCCAAGAGCTGGCATTGTGGTTACTGGCCAAACTTCAGAAGACAATTGGCAAGAGGATATCCTATTTCAGGGAAAATGCTCAACATATAGGTTCATAAGGACGGCATTTGTTTATTTCAATTCATGGTTTTAAGAATATTTCTGTCCAAGCATTACACTCATTAGAAACAGTTAAATGTAATAATTAACAAAATAATCTTTGGTGTTGCTTTAAAAAAAAAAATTGATGAAAAATACAACTAGACTTGCCTGTGACAGACTGTTACAGTGTCTTTTGTAACTGGTAGTGAGCTGTTACTCTGTGTTAAATCCTGTAGTAGGACAGTCATTAACAAAAAGCCACATTTGTGTGGCGGTGTCCAGGTTTTACACTGGATAAATTAATAAAGCAGTAGTGACACGTAACCTGGCAAGTATCTTCATTCACCAACTTGCAACACAGACCGCCTTGCTAAAACACACATGTGGGAGATGTGGAATGGATAAAAATAGCTAAAAAAATAAAAGAGGACTTTAATACGCCTATTAATGGCATGTTTGAGTCATGCTCTTAACAAACTTTGTTTTCTTTCCTCTTTCCATATTGTGAATAATAAATGTCTATCATTTTAATTTGCTTGTTACACAATAGAGCCTAACTTATTGTAATAATTATTTGACGTAGCCTACATTTACACTCAGAATTATTCCTTGGCATCCTCACGTACTAAACTGCATTTTTCTTAATTTTCAATCATTGCATTTGGTCCGAAATTAAATGAGAACATGTGTTCCCTTGTCAGTCAACGTGTTTGCATACCACTGTGCAGCCTATTCATGCAGACATCATATGTCATCAGCTCGTTCACGTACGTGCTGTGCAGACAGAGTGAGAATGGCAGGCAAACAGTTGTTTACATTAGTTATTGTAGTACTGTTACTCACTGTACTGTAAAGTTTTCTCACTGGTGAAAGACACATGATGTAATCCAATAACTTTTTTGACTGTACAGATTTTGAGTAAAACTGTGAAACACTTTTTTTTGTGTGTGTGGGTTTTAAGCATATATGCAGGGTAGAAGGAAATCTCTCAAAACATTTTTACCTTACTAATGAATTTTGGTGATGGCCCACGTCACGAGTAGACTAGGATGTGGCTCCTTTAAGAGCAGAGTGACCTTGACTTTTTTGAAAGGTTCAGTTTGCTAATAGCATGTGCTTCGAGCCTCACATGTGTGCATGAATCGGATGGTATATTTTATTTCTATTGCTTATATAAGTTGTTTTGTTTATTAAAGGTGCTCTAAGTGATGTTGGGTGACGTCACTTCTTGTTAATGTTCAAAGTATCGTCAAAAAAAAACGGAGGCTAGCTAGACCCTCCCTCCTCCTCATCCACGCACTAACCCCCCAAACCCCACCCCCAAATCCTTCTTATCGGTTATTGGCTGGAACAGTTTGTGATGTTTCGTGGTGCGGGTTAGCCCAGTTTGTTTTTGTTGCCGTTTGTGGAGCCTGGGTTGTCTATAGAGACTGCGTTTTTTTTACAGTGTGTTCAGGGGACAGGCAGCTAGCAGATAGTGAGGAGTTGTTTGCTGTATGTGACAAAAAAATGTTTTGGCCTAAAAAAAAAAGCGTGACATCGCTTAGAGCACCTTTAAGTAACACGGTTGACAGCAGAATGCTATTAGACAGTTTGTTGGAGTTTTCCCGGTGAAGTGGTGAATAAAATACAAACTGTGGAATGCCAACCTCCTCCCGAGTTTTCACTGCTGTCTTATGCTGCAACTCATGTTGGCGTGCTATCCTTTATTACCAATGCAAGAAGTGTTACACCCTCCATAGATTTAATATGGCTTTTTTCTGGCCCACTATCTAATAATTAGATTTTAATACTGAAAACATCATTAAATCATTATAAAACATCATGACTGTTATTTTGGGCACCCATAAAACAGATTCCATTGTGTTTTAAAAATAATACACTTTCACAGCTTTATCACTTTATTATTCAATATAATGGACTATAATGCTTTTGTTACAAAATAACAATGGAATGATATTCTATGCACTGCTTTATATACAGTGAGGAAAATAAGTATTTGAACACCCTGCTATTTTGCAAGTTCTCCCACTTGCAAATCATGGAGGGGTCTGAAATTGTCATCGTAGGTGCATGTCCACTGTGAGAGACATAATCTAAAAAAAAAAATCCAGAAATCACAATATATGATTTTTTAACTATTTATTTGTATGATACAGCTGCAAATAAGTATTTGAACACCTGTCTACCAGCTAGAATTCTGCCCCTCAAAGACCTGTTTCAATGATCCTAAGAAAGGTGAGAAATCAGCCCAGAACTACACGGGAGGAGCTGGTCAATGACCTGAAAAGAGCTGGGACCACCGTTTCCAAGGTTACTGTTGGTAATACACTAAGACGTCATGGTTTGAAATCATGCATGGCACGGAAGGTTCCCCTGCTTAAACCAGCACATGTCAAGGCCCGTCTTAAGTTTGCCAATGACCATTTGGATGATCCAGAGGAGTCATGGGAGAAAGTCATGTGGTCAGATGAGACCAAAATAGAACTTTTTGGTCATAATTCCACTAAATGTGTTTGGAGGAAGAAGAATGATGAGTACCATCCCAAGAACACCATCCCTACTGTGAAGCATGGGGGTGGTAGCATCATGCTTTGGGGGTGTTTTTCTGCACATGGGACAGGGCGACTGCACTGTATTAAGGAGAGGATGACCGGGGCCATGTATTGTGAGATTTTGGGGAACAACCTCCTTCCCTCAGTTAGAGCATTGAAGATGGGTCGAGGCTGGGTCTTCCAACATGACAATGACCCGAAGCACACAGCCAGGATAACCAAGGAGTGGCTCTGTAAGAAGCATATCAAGGTTCTGGTGTGGCCTAGCCAGTCTCCAGACCTAAACCCAATAGAGAATCTTTGGAGGGAGCTCAAACTCCGTGTTTCTCAGCGACAGCCCAGAAACCTGACTGATCTAGAGAAGATCTGTGTGGAGGAGTGGGCCAAAATCCCTCCTGCAGTGTGTGCAAACCTGGTGAAAAACTACAGGAAACGTTTGACCTCTGTAATTGCATACAAAGGCTACTGTACCAAATATTAACATTGATTTTCTCAGGTGTTCAAATACTTATTTGCAGCTGTATCATACAAATAAATAGTTAAAAAATCATACATTGTGATTTCTGGATTTTTTTTTTTAGATTATGTCTCTCACAGTGGACATGCACCTACGATGACAATTTCAGACCCCTCCATGATTTCTAAGTGGGAGAACTTGCAAAATAGCAGGGTGTTCAAATACTTATTTTCCTCACTGTATATATATATATATATATATATATATATATATATATATATATATATATATATATATATATATATTATATAAAACCTCATTGTTTTGTGGTTCATCTCATTCTGAAAGGACATCAGCATTCTGTCTATTGTACCAACTTGCAAAAAGCACTTATATTGTTTTTGGTATTCCCCCAAAGTGCATAATAGAGTACTCCAGAGGCAGAGGGAGTCTGTAACAGTTCTGCAGTGCTTGTGGTCAGAAGTCCATTGTTTAAGACTTTGTACTGCATAAGTCAATGTTTGAATGATGAATGTTGTCCATTCACATGGCCATTTACATAATATAAAAAAAATTCTTCAGCCCTATTGCAATAATTGCTGTGCCCAATTGATGTAAAAAAGTTTGACCCACTTCACTGCAGTTTTAAAATCAAAGACAGAGACCAATTTATATGCAACAGCAAAGCAATACACAACCCCATAAAAAATATGCAGCATCACAGGAAGAGCCTAAAAACAGCAAAAACAAAAAGCCAAATGGGAAGTAAAAAAAAAAAAAAAAGGTGTACTCAAGTGGATGATGAATGTTCTAAGCATTTCAGCTTTGCCAATCTAGCTATCTGGTTGAGTTCTTCTGTCTTGACTCAGATCAAATTGAATTAATAACGACATACAATAGGGCTCAGATTGCCTCGACGTAGTTGGCTGGGAGCATCCCCTGCTGTCCTGTGCGTTCCACACGTCCGAATATCCAGCCTTCATCTATCTGCTGCACATCCACTATTAAGTCGCCATCTGCAAACGATACCTCATCCTCATCGGCAGCAGCATAGTCATATACGGCCCTGTAACGCTTCAGTAGGAACAGATGCACAAGGTTAGGAAGAACTAAGTCTAAGCATGGGGAAAAAATTAAAATGAGTAATGGAGAGAATTCTTACCCCACCACTAGAGGGCAGTGGAGCAGCAGCTGAATGCTCAGGCTCTGGAACATTGTTGTAGCTCGGAGAGCGAGCTGGTGGCTAGAAGCCTGGACACAGAGCCGTTAAAAAAAAAAAAAAAAAAACCTTAAGAGTATGCAAACCATATCTAATCCTACAGACAGCATGAAAAATGGGTACTTTGTCAAGTCACCTTTATTTATATAGCGCTTTTACAATACAGATTGTTTCAAAGCAGCTTTATAGTGATAACAGGAAAATAATGATACATTTTTTTTTTCATCTGTACAGTAGATCTAGAAGAAAATAGTGTAATAGTCCAGCTTAAGTAAGTTCAGTGAAAGTTCATTTTTGTTGTAAAAAAGTTATTAATTCAGTTAATTAATCTATACAGCTGCTCTGTGGTGTCAACAGTGATGTCATCGTCCAGCTCAGTTCAGTTATCATATAATGGTGTCAATGCAGGCAGTGTCACGGTTGATAATTCATCGTTTCCTCTGTGTCTCGTGTAACTGTTTGTTTACATGTCTGTGAGTTTGCGTGAGTGGGCGTTGTCCCGCTCGCGTGTTTGTTCAGTGCTCCAGCTGCCTGCAATCATCTCATTCCCCACCTCAGCTGTTTCACATTACCATTCTCTACATATACTCACTCATCTCTCCATTCCAGTGTCCATCTGTTGTTTGCAGTCCTTCATGTGTGTTCGTGTCGTCTTCCGGGTTGTCGTCATCTTCAGTGGATGTTCCTGTTGTTTCACCGCACCCGAGCACCGATCACCGAGCACCGAGCACCAGACCATCGAAGTCCCTGTGTGACCGAGCCTGAGCGTCTTCCCCTGAGAGTACCCGTCAGTTGAGTGGAAAGAGAAGCGATTTCGCGAGCGCACCCGGAGAAGGAACTTCCTCATTGACTTTGAGTGATATTCATGTTTTGAGTGTTGAGTCCTAATAAACACTTGTTCACCTGCTATTGCTTCCAGTGGTTTATCATGACAGAACGGATGGACCAAGAAACGGGAGCAGCGGGTGATTCATCTGCTTCATTGGAGGAATTCATTCGCGTGTGCATTGGCCGGATGGATGCACAGGATCGCAACCAGGGGGAGACAGGACGTGCTATTCAGGCTCTTGTCACACAGGTGTCCGAGCTCACCCAGCGATTCCATCAGCTGCAACCTCCCACTGCGCCAGCACCTCCGGAAGCACTCGCAGTTCCTCCTACACCAGCCGTGCCTCTCTCCCAGTCTGAGCCCAGATTGCCCACTCCTGAGCTGTACTCTGGTGAGCCTAACCATTGTCGTCCGTTTCTAACCCGTTGCAGTATGCATTTCTCATTACAGCCCAGAACTTTTGAGAGGGAGGAGGCAAAGGTGGCATTCGTGCTCACGCTGCTGACTGGGAGAGCGGCGCTTTGGGGAACTGCAGTGTGGGAGAACCAAGACCAGTGCTGCTCCTCGTTCCAGGCACTCGCGGCGGAGATGAAACGCGTCTTTGATCGGGCCGTCGCGGGGAAGGAGGCTGCCAGGGTCTTGGCGGATCTACGCCAAGGAGATCGTTCCGTGTCTGATTATTCCATCGAGTTTAAGACCCTGGCGGCCGAGTGTCGCTGGAACGAGGAGGCGCAGTGGGATCATTTCCTGCATGGGCTGGCCGAACGTGTCCAGAGAGAGATCTACGCCCTGGACCTCCCATCTTCTCTCAATGAGCTCATCGACCTGGCCTTGAGGGTGGACGCCCGACTGTCTCGGATTGGTCAGAGGACGTCACCCAACCCGGTTCGCGGCGGGATGGAGAACCAGCGGTCCAGCGGCCTGGACGCGTTCGGTCCCCACGATCCCGAGCCCATGCAGGTGGGGCGAGCTCGGCTTTCCCGGGAGGAGAGAGAAAGGCGGAGATCCCAGGGCCTTTGTCTATACTGTGGTGGCACCGGACATTTTGCTCATGGTTGTCCGGTAAAAGGCCCAGCCCGATAGTAAGTATGAGGCTACTATCGGGTGGGATCTCCGCAGGAAAGACCTCATCCACTTCCACCATCCTCCCGGTAAGACTGAGATGGTCTACTCACGATCACCACTGCAGTGCACTCATAGACTCTGGAGCCGAAGGTAACTTCATGGATCACCGGTTTGCACTACAGTTACAGATTCCCTTCCGAACACTTCCCCAGAAAATCACAGTCAATGCACTTAACGGACAAACTCTACCTACTATCTATCAAGCAACCGAAAGACTTACCCTCATCACATCAGGAAATCATGCCGAAACTATTTCATTTTACATTACGGACTCACAACTCACACCCATAGTTTTAGGACACCCCTGGCTTAGCTTGCACAACCCACGTATCGATTGGAAAAGGAGAACCATCTCAGCTTGGAGCACTGAGTGTCATAGTTCGTGTCTAGTGTCTGCTTGTTCTGTTGTTTCTGTCCCTGTGTTTCAGGAGGAAGCAGTGGACTTATCAAACGTGCCCGAGGAGTACCGGGACCTGAGTGAAGTGTTCAGTAAGTCAAGGGCTGCTTCTCTCCCTCCGCATCGTCCCTATGACTGTGCAATAGATTTACTGCCAGGTAAGTCTCCGCCTAAGGGCAAGATCTATTCACTCTCAGTTCCGGAGAGGGAGGCAATGGAGAAATATATTTCTGATTCTCTGGCAACCGGGTTCATCCGTCCTTCCTCTTCTCCAGCGGGGGCGGGGTTCTTTTTTGTGGGGAAGAAAGACGGATCTCTGCGACCTTGCATTGATTACCGAGGGTTGAATAACATCACGGTAAAGAATACTTATCCTTTGCCGTTGATGTCTTCAGCCTTCGAGAGGTTGCAGGGAGCCTCACTCTTCACAAAATTGGACTTGCGTAATGCTTATCATTTGGTCCGCATCAGGAAGGGGGATGAATGGAAGACTGCTTTTAACACCCCTAGGAGGCATTTTGAATATTTGGTTATGCCTTTTGGGCTTTCCAATAGTCCCGCAGTCTTCCAGGCACTAGTCAATGATGTGTTGTGAGACATGATCGATCAATTCATATATGTTTACCTGGATGACATATTGATTTTTTCTTTGTCTCTCCAGGAACATGTGCAACATGTACGACTAGTGCTTCAAAGGTTGTTAGAGAATGGGCTTTTTGTCAAGGCGGAGAAATGCGTTTTCCATGCACAGTCGGTTCCTTTTCTGGGACACATCGTGTCGGCTGAAGGTATGCTTATGGATCCTGACAAGGTTAAGGCTGTGGTAGAGTGGCCAATCCCAGATTCCCGCAAGGCCCTGCAGCGGTTTTTGGGATTCGCCAACTTCTATCGGCGTTTTATTCGCAATTTCAGCCAACTAGCCGCACCTCTGACTGCCTTGACCTCTCCCAGAACTGCGTTCAGGTGGTCAGACGCAGCTGAGGCTGCGTTTGCCAAACTCAAGAGCCGCTTTGTTTCAGCTCCAATCTTAATTGCCCCTGATGCTTCACGTCAGTTTGTGGTAGAGGTCGATGCGTCAGAGGTGGGGGTAGGTGCAGTTCTTTCACAACGCTCTCCTTCAGACGACAGAATGCATCCCTGCGCGTTTTTGTCACATCGATTATCTCCTGCTGAACGAAATTATGACATTGGCAACCGTGAGTTGTTGGCAGTCAAGCTAGCATTGGAGGAATGGCGTCACTGGTTGGAGGGTTCAGGGGTACCCTTTATAGTCTGGACTGACCACAAGAATATGGAGTACATTAGAACCGCCAAAAGATTGAACTCCAGGCAGGCTCGGTGGGCACTTTTTTTCGGCCGTTTCGATTTTACTCTTTCCTATCATCCGGGTTCCAAGAACATCAAACCCGATTCTTTGCCGCGTATTTTTGATCGTCCCGAACACGAATCTACTCCCGAGCGCATTTTTCCTGAGACCCTAATTATCTCTTTGCTCACTTGGGAGGTCGAATCGAAGGTCAAGAAGGCCTTAGAAGGGGTAACGCCTCCGATCCGGTGTCCACCTAACCGTTTATTTGTGCCGGAGGGATTACGATCAGACGTTATCCAGTGGGGTCATTGTTCCAGTCTAGCTTGCCATCCAGGGGTGAGTCGTACCATATTTCTAGTTAAGCAGCGATTCTGGTGGCCTCTTATGGCTCGTGACGTTCACAATTTTGTTTTGGCTTGCTCTAGTTGTGCCACTGGTAAGTCGTCCAATCGACCCCCAGATGGGTTACTTCAACTGCTGTCGGTGCCTTCGAGACCTTGGTCCCACATCGCTCTAGATTTTATCACCGCCCTCCCACCCTCCCAGGGTAACACGGTAGTTTTGACCGTGGTGGACCGATTCTCGAAGGCAGCCCACTTTATTCCCTTGCCCAAATTACCTTCAGCCAAGGAGACAGCGGTGGCAGTCGTTGACCACGTCTTTCGGTTACATGGCCTCCCGACAGACGTGGTTTCTGACAGGGGACCCCAGTTTGTGTCCAGATTTTGGCGAGAGTTTTGTAGATTGCTGGGGGCGACGGTCAGTCTGTCCTCTGGGTTCCATCCCCAGAGCAATGGTCAAACTGAGAGAGCCAACCAAGATTTGGAAAGAACGTTACGATGTTTGGTCTCCAGGAATCCTTCCTCCTGGAGTCAACAACTTTCTACGGTGGAGTACGCCCACAATACGTTGCCAGTGTCATCCACGTGCCTATCTCCGTTTGAGTGTAGTGTAGGGTACCAACCACCTGTTTTTCCTAGTGCTGAATCCGAAGTCGCGGTCTCCTCCGCCCACGCCTTCATCCAGAGGTGTCACCGTACTTGGACGAGGGCCCGAGAGACACTCCTCCAAGTGCGGGAGCGCACCAAGGCCAAGGCCGATCGCCACCGGTCAAGGCCTCCCGTATACGTCGTCGGTTCCAAAGTGTGGCTTTCTACTAAGAACATTCCTCTTCGTTCCGTGTCGAATAAACTAGCTCCTAAATTCATTGGCCCGTTTTCTGTCACCAAGATTGTTAGTCCGGTGGCAGTCCGCCTCAATCTTCCTCCGGCGTACAGGAGAATTCACCCCGTCTTCCACGTTTCTAAAGTCAAGCCTGTGTTTTTTTCACGTATTAATCCGCCAGTCCCGGTTCCCCCACCGCCGCGACTCGTAGACGGGGAACCATCCTATTCGGTCCGTCGCATCCTGGATTCTAGGCGGAGGGGACGCGGATTTCAGTACTTGGTGGATTGGGAAGGTTACGGTCCGGAGGAGAGGAGTTGGGTTCCTGCTCGTGACATCCTGGATCACTCCCTTATCGATGATTTCAATCGACAGGTAAGGAGGTCTGGGAATGCCGTGAGGCATTCCTAGGAGAGGGGGTACTGTCACGGTTGATAATTCATCGTTTCCTCTGTGTCTCGTGTAACTGTTTGTTTACATGTCTGTGAGTTTGCGTGAGTGGGCGTTGTCCCGCTCGCGTGTTTGTTCAGTGCTCCAGCTGCCTGCAATCATCTCATTCCCCACCTCAGCTGTTTCACATTACCATTCTCTACATATACTCACTCATCTCTCCATTCCAGTGTCCATCCGTTGTTTGCAGTCCTTCATGTGTGTTTGTGTCGTCTTCCGGGTTGTCGTCATCTTCAGTGGATGTTCCTGTTGTTTCTCCGCACCCGAGCACCGAGCACCGAGCACCGAGCACCAGACCATCGAAGTCCCTGTGTGACCGAGCCTGAGCGTCTTCCCCTGAGAGTACCCGTCAGTTGAGTGGAAAGAGAAGCGATTTCGCGAGCGCACCCGGAGAAGGAACTTCCTCATTGACTTTGAGTGATATTCATGTTTTGAGTGTTGAGTCCTAATAAACACTTGTTCACCTGCTATTGCTTCCAGTGGTTTATCATGACAGGCAGATCAATAACATGGTTGAATATTAAGTGTCCCCAACTATGCAAGCCAAAAGCGACAGTGTACCTGTACATACCCTGATTGCCGAAGGCATTAGTGGGTGAGCCCTCTCCCCCCATCTGACTTTTCTTCTCAAAGTCCTCATGATACTTAATCTGTTAACACACACACAAAAAAAAACATTACTAAGTCACAGAAACACTACGGGCATTAGGGGTGGGAATCTTAAGGCACTTAACGATCCGATTCCGATTCTGGGAGTAACGATCCGATTCCCAAAACGATTCTTAACATACATTTTTGGTAACTAATTATCCTGCTTTGCAAATACATGAACTTTACATTTTAACCAAAATTGGAGTTATTATGCTTTTTGTTTATAGTTAGAATATCTGTTTGACAGTATTTCCATATTAAAAATGATTATGAAGATTTCTTTCAATACTTTTATTTTATTAACAAAGTTATATTCAGGATTAACAAGCTCTGAATTAAACATGGTAAACCATACAATTGCAAAGAACAATTCATTAAGAATAAACAGTTCTCAATTTACAACTAAGTGTGACAATTTTTCAGTTTCTTTAGAACATTTTAGACCACTGTCTCACTAAAATAACGACGTGAGGGCAAACTGTATCGTGGCTCAAGTACCTGTAACATCGTGCGAAATCCTTGGTTATCCACAACAGAGTAAAGGCGCAAATCTTTGGCAATAAAACCCGCCACTGACCGGGTAATTTGTTTCACCTTTTCAGAATTCGGTGGAAGCTTTGCTACTTACTCGAGGGCCCTTTTAGTCCAGTCATTTTAAGCCAAAATGGCGGTCAACCTTGAACAAATTGCAACAGAAGCAAACTCAACTGATTTTGTATCCTCAATATGTCCTGATTAAGGAAAAAAAAGTCCCAAAGAATCCCATTAGGGGGAAGTTTCGAAAAAGACCCAAATATAGCCTATTCATACGCCTATTCTTTTTCTTACGTGAATAGGGTAAACATTTTAACCTTTAGATATCACCATGAAAATTACTCTTCGTGAGTTGATTACTTACATCAAGACAAACAAAAAATGTATTACAAGTTTTTGTTAAATTGTTTGTTAACATGGACAAACGGTGCATAATCTAATTACGTATGTGCTAATTTGCATAAATACCACAACAGATCTAAACATTGGGTCTAGCCAGGTGAAAATGTCTTGCTGAACCTTGTTGACACATAACAGTAAAATACTTAATGTTAAGGTCTGAATGGAACCCATTTAGGCTACCCATGAGCATTAATACATAGAGGCAGGAAGAAGTATAATTACAAATTCCCATTGTAATAAAGCAAAATAAGATAAATAACATTTGATGCTTTAAATAATTTAAATACATTTAAGGGATAGTCCCACAAAAATGAAAATTCTGTCATCATTTACTGACCCTCAAGTTGTTCCAAACCTGTATACATTTCTTTGTTCTGCTGAACACAAAGGAAAATATTTGGAAGAATGTTTGTAGCCAAGCACATCTCGCCCCCCATCCCTCCATTGACTACCATAGTATGTGTTTGTTTGTTTTTTTACTATGGTAGTCAATGGGGGAGATTGGCTTGGTTACAAACATTCTTCCAAATATCTTCCTTTGTGTTCAGCAGAACAAACAAATGTATACAGGTTTGGAACAACTTGAGGGTCAGTAAATGATGACAGAACTGTCCCTTTAAATATTCAATATTTTGAGAGACAGTGCCTTGAACAACCTTTTATTAGGACTTTATTCTCTGATTTTCTTTACACATTTCAGTTAATATTTTATGGACAATTCGATTACCACAATATGTTTTGTTCAATTTTAGATTAAACCCCTGGAGTACGAAATCATTGTGGGAATTATAAATGAGCATCACCACTGGACACTTAGCGGTAAATTTTACTATAAACATATTATAAAAGTAAATTACGTCACAGAAGAAAAATGCAGTGCCATAATATTATGTTTCATGATACACGTGATTGAGTAAAGAACTAATGTAATTTGTTTTCATGAAAAAAGGTGATCTACCCACAACAAAGGAAGTCCCTGTTCCTGGATCCACTGGGAGAGTCTAAGCAAGACATCAAAACATGTCTTGAAACAACAAGGTAAGGATAGCTGTAAAAATTTAACTTCAGCATTATTAACATTTCAACATTTAATTTAGTATGTCCACTGTCAATAGGAAAACATAATTATAACATTTTAACAAAATAATCATAAAATATAAAAAGAGTAGTTGGCAGCACAGGATTTTAGCCACTATTAGAGCTTTTCATTCTTTACACAGCCCACAAGTTAAGTTATCATCTATCCACCGAGGAGCTCTATAAAGATGTGAAAAGCTTACGACTCTAACAAAAAAACAAAATGTGATCACATAAATGTGAACATTTAGTAGTTTTTATTAGTCTTTTGTTTTTGTTACAGTTTAAAAATGCATACCTGGTGGCATTGACCCCCTACTGTGTGTGTGACAAAATTGCCAAAAATAATATTTTTAATATTGTTATTTTCTTTCTTCAGGGCATTCATGCGAAACAAGGGATGCAATGTCTCAAGGTGGACATGTGACACTGTCCCACATCCCAAACAATCGGACAGTACCTCGTGTGGAGTCTTTGCCCTGAAAGTATAATTACTATTTATAATTACCTTAAATTATGAAGTTATTCACTGACAGCAGATTTATGTCTCTGTAATTTTTTTATGTAATCATAAAATGTCTTTTTCAGTTTGCAGAAGAACTTTTGAAAAATGATACTGTAGATTTTCCTGCTACAAAAGAGGCTGTCATAAAACACAGACTGCAAATCGCTGTCACTCTTCTCTTAGAGACTGGTAAGTAATAAGCTTTTAGGGGATGTTTTGGCAATCCAAATAATTGTCCTTATAATTGCTGTAAAGCATCTTATGCAGCTATCAGAATTATTCCATACTTACCTAAAAAGTATTAGTGTGAAAAATGAAGAATTATAGATGCATGCTCTGCGTTTTTTGTTTTGTTTCAAAGATGACCTGACTGACATATGTCACTTCTGTGGGTCAGAAGGGCCTGAGACAGACCTGAGTTGGGTAAATCAAACTTCAGAAATTAAATATGTTTTGTTATAAACAAACATTTTATTATTATTTTATCTCCACGTTAATTACTGTATGCTAAAAAATATGTCAATTACACAAGCATGAAAATTTGCAGCCTCTTACCCAAAAATCCAAATAATTTGTTTTCCAGATTCAGTGTGACATTTGTTTGCGGTGGTTCCACCATATGTGTGTTCAAGGCCCACCAACAGAGGAGGCCTTCCTGTGTACTGCTTGTACTCCTTAGCTTTCTGTTCTGGAGGACCAGTAAAATACAGTAAAATATTGTCTTACTGTATATTTTGTACATTCAAGCGATGAAGAAAGTGGATACAGGATCTACTCTGTGTATCCTATTATTATACATTAAAACTGAAAGTGTACTGGAGACTCACTTCAAGTTAAGGCCACAAGTTAAGTGTTCTGGTGTGTGGAAGTGTTTGATGTTTATTTTGCAGGAGCTTTTCCTTGCTTTCTTCTTCAGGCGCCACAGGAAGTCGAGACATTGATAGGCCATCATCTGTGCATTATGGAGAGGGGCTACTTGTTATAACATGTTTAAAAACGGTCTGAAAAAATCTGTATCCCACTATAACTTTTGTAAGGAAACAAGAAACGTGTCCATATTCACTGCTGTTATTAGACATGATGTGAATTATTCACAAAATAAAACACTTGATGATAGACCATCATCTGTAGATTTTTTTTTGTGGGGGGATACATATTTTGTCAGGTCGAAAATACGGTCTGAAAAAATCTGTATCCCACTATAACTTTTGTCAGGAAACAAGAAACGTGTCCATATTCACTGCTGTTATTAGACATGATGTGAATTATTCACAAAATAAAACACTTGATGATAGTCCATCATCTGTAGATTTTTTTTTGGGGGGGGGTACATATTTTGTCAGGTCGAAAATACGGTCTGAAAAAATCTGTATCCCACTATAACTTTTGTCAGGAAACAAGAAACGTGTCCATATTCACTGCTGTTATTAGACATGATGTGAATTATTCACAAAATAAAATACTTGATGATAGACCATCATCTGTAGATTTTTTTTGCGGGGGGATACATATTTTGTCCATATTCATTTTGATAGACCATCGATCTGTAGCTACACTCGCTTTTTGTGTAGGCTATGACCCATTTATTTAAGTGCGCGGGCATTATTGAATGGTTTTGATAATAATTTATCAAATAACACGGCCACCTTTATTGCTGAATGCGTGCGCGCTCCCGCGACCGGGGATACACTTCCTTTCAGGGGTAAGTACCTTGGCACGACCAAGCGGGAAGGAAGTCGACCGGAAGTTGAAGCCGGCCGCGTGCCACCATCTTGTAGCAGAACTTCACCTGCTGTTAGCATCCCATTGACTCCCATTCATTTTGGCGTCACTTTGACAGCGAATAACTTTACATCTGAGGCGTTTGAAGACTCCATTTGTCCATTATTTATTTCTAAAGAAACACGACAATGTATAAAATGCTCCATTACCTTGTAGCTTATGTTATGGCCCCGTAGAAGCAGTTTTTGTAAAAGCAGGCTAACGAATGCGTCATAACCACGCGACTCTCTGTCGCACAGTAGAGAGATTACCGTATGGACGGGAGGAGAAGCTCACGGGCAATCGGGGGGACGTGGAGGCAAAATGACTAAATAATTAATCAGAATACCTAGCAAAAGTTTCTCCTGCTCCTAGCTCATGGACACCTCCTACTCACACTCTCTGTCTCTGCAAGATTCGGAAGGGAATGATTCAGATTTCTCTTGGCACAGCTACTAGAAGACAGACGGGTTGCTCACGTCACATCTACGTCGTCAAGCTCGGTTTGAGTCTGCGCGTCAGGAAAGGAAGTGCTAAGAAATCGCTAAAAATGGGCTTCACTTGTCTCAATTGAGATCCAATGAGATGGCTCTGTCCACTTCTTATACTGTCTATGGGCACGACACCGGCGGCTTGTGTTTGTTTGTGGCTTCACAAAATGGCGGCAACCTCTTGTTTACGTCCCAGAATGCACTGCGCAGTGACGTCGGTTGCCAAGCCCTATAGAGTAAAGCCGCCTCACAAACAGCTCGCGGGTAACAAAAGTTATTTTTTCGTGGATTATATCGCTTTAACAGTCAAAAACATAAGAAAATTATGTCAAGTCAAGTCAAGTCATCTTCATTTATATAGCGCTTTTAACAATGTAGATTGTTTCAAAGCAGCTTTACAGAGATAAACGTATAATTTATGGTAACAGAGATTGTTTTGGCTTTATAGCGGTTCTTTAGTAAAGTTATTTTCCAGCTAAGGTTAGTTATGATTGATTCGCTTCCGTCGCAACAATCATTTGTTATTAAAGTGTAAGTTGCAGGTTAAATTTTTCACGAAGATAATGCAATGTGTTTATTAAACATAAAGATAAGAACCGCCCACTATTGTTTTTTATACCAAAATGCTGATATAATATGAAAAGTTGGCACTTTTAACAGTGGTTTTAACCGCTCCCGCTCCCCTCCACTAGATGGGGCGTGACGTCATAAGAGGAACTCACTAGTAGAGTTACCGTACGCTAGCAGCTATATTCGCCTTACATAACTTCAGAAAAGTTGGTTGTATGTTTTATTTGATAAAAAAAAATTATGGATAAAATAACTCAATTGTAAACATACTCGTGTGTGCTGACTTCAAGGGGACCGTGATCCTGCCTGAAATGAGAATACGCTATTCGCAAAACAAACGGGTTCAGGCACGTCAGGTCAGCCGGTCGCGGGTCGAGCTGTTCCACTAAACTCCAAAACGCGTTCACCTCACGGCAGCACACACTCTCCACTGCTGATTCAACTGGGTGGCATAGCCCACACAAACACAGTGATGGGGACATCGATCTCTCTTTTTCTTTTCTGACAATAAACATCGCTAATTAAATCGTGAGAAATTGATAACGCGTGGATTGAGAAAGGGTATTACATGACGTTTGAGGCGTCGATGAGACTAGCGATTGGTGCCTGTGCAGTGTGTGCATCTCTAGCGTTATAGCTCTGATTTGGACTGACTTACTGTAAGTAAATAATGTCTTCAGTCGTTGTCCCTCCTTGCTATTCTACATGACGGCAATATTTTGAAAAGACTTGCTTGTTCCGTTATATTTCGGTTAAGTTTGCACCAGGCTAGACTAGCTCTAACGTAGCTAACGTTACTCACCAGGACACCTGGCCAACCCCTCCACTCATTCTCCTCACACCAAGCATTAATAACTCTTTTGAGTGCCATGGCTCCCCTCTCTCACGCCTGACTGGTTAAACATTGTAGGGCTGTGGTCCATAAAGAATTTGATGGTTTCCCACATCCTCAGTCGTTCTCCAAATAGCCATAATACAGTAGGAATCTAGCAGAGTATGGGTTGCGAGTTCCTCTTGTGACGTCATCACCCAGTAACTGAAAAAACACGCTACCTTTGAAGAAACCCCAATAAATGTTATTTTAACGCATTTTAAGACAGAAATAATTAAATATATACATATAGAGCACTTTAATTTACACATTAATAGGCTGTGGTGGTTAACCTGCAACTTACACTTTAAATTAGGGGCCGCTAAGACGACCCAATTCTCTCTACATAGACTTTAAACGCGAACCTGTGAGAAACGCTGATGGCGTTCACATGCGCATTAAGAATTGGTTCTATAGTTATGTGCGTTTGAATATATGTACGCAGGTTTGTAATTCCCTACAAACCAAGCCTAAACAAAGTACTGGTGTTTCCTTATAATTTTTGATACAGAATTTTATTTTATTTTATCAATTTGGGGTAGATACGCGAATTGAGTTTCCCGACAACGCTTTATCTGTAGAGTGGTAAAGGGATCCTCCATAGGGAGAGACTAGTTGGCACTTCAGCACTGTGTTGTCATCGGGTCCAGGCGCAGGTCCTTCATCAGATCTGGATACGGCCTGGATCCGGCAGGCTGCGGGAAAACCTTGGGAAAAACCGGGGGTCGGCAACCCGCGGCTCTTAAGCGCCGCCCTAGTGGCTCCCTGGAGTTTTTTCAAAAATATGAAAATAGAAAAAAATCTTTTTTGTTTTAATATAATTTCTGTAGGAGGAAAAACATGACAAACACTTCGCACGTACGATCACATCGGTGTGATTAGAACGGTCAGTGCATGACGTGATCAACTGCTAAATAGCGTACCGCACGATATACGTCACCTTTTCTCATTAATATTCATTAAGCTAGCGACGGTTGCTAGGGGGGTCAAACTCGCGCGTGTCACTCATGCTAGACGCATGTAAACAGTTTACGGACGAGATGTCTACTGAGCTAAACCTGCTAACTCTGTCCGAGAATGATGTCCCCGGTGCCAAATTCACTGGTATAGAAGTAGAAGAACATACAAATATTCAATTGAAGAGATGGCTTGAGTGTAGAGGGCTGAAAAAGACGGGAAAAAGAGCCGACCTGATCCAGAGGTAGATTGTTATCGACAGAATTTCTCCCCCAAAAAACATCGCCTTACGCCACTGACAGTGACATTTTGCAGTTTCAACAAGCTATCTTTTACCACCCTATGTCCTGTCTGGTTGTCTTACGTCTGACAGTTGTTGGGGGTAATTTATATTATTATTATTAATGTATTTATTTTTTGTTTAGCGATCGCTAATGCTACTTGGTCACAACCAACAACACTTAATTTTTAATTAATATCAAATCTAAATTCTCTCAATTATTTTACCCTCCCCCCTAAGGCTGTTTCCTTACTACAGAAAAAGTAAATCTGTCAGATCTAGGGCCTACCTGTAGCATGACCAGGCTTGCTAGAAAAAGGCAGAGGCTGAACATGTCTTACATATTTAAATAAGAGTATTTTAAGAAAGTAACGTTAGGCCTACATATGACTTTTATGATAAATACATGTCATTCAAGGCAGTAGTAGCACCTACAAGTAACTATATATATATATATATATATATATATATACATACATACATACATACATACATACATATATATATACATACATACATACATACATATATATATATATAGAGAGAGAGAGAGAGAGAGTTATTCATTCATTCAAAATAATGTCTAGGGCGTAGACCCATCGTTCACATTTATCCCTCTAGGTTTTTGGCTTCGGGAAACGAATAAAGAATACATCCTTCATATGTGGACGGTCATAGTGTCTGGAGTCGTTTCTGCAAGTTCCATAGCAGCAGTGTTTACTCGGCATGTTCTTATTTGAGGGATAACCGGCAGAAAACAAGCAGTACTAGCATGAATCATAAGCGAGCGCGCTTCTATGTTGACCCCCTTCCGGTTTACGTTGCTGACGTCACGCGGCCTTGCGGTCTAAAAATAGCACTCGTGCGGCACGCTATTCAAATGTGCTCTCCGCGTTGGCTGGCGTTGAGCCAGAGACAGGCGCGCTCAGCTGTCATATATCACAACTTTTTAGTGTTTTCAACCACATAATGTTTATTTTAGGTTTCAGACATATAAGTACTAAAAATACATTTAGAGTTTGTAAAATACACACTGATGTTAAAGGAAGAGGCAATAATAATCCTTTCCATTATAATTAGACACGTTTTATTCATATCAGATACACATTGTGTAAGTAACTTTAAAGTTTACTCTATTCTTCTCCCAGTTCACCTGCCACTTACTTTTATGTATTTCGGGAGAAGTGGATGAATTCACGTGTTGTAAATCCAACAGATCTGATTCTCTGAACTGCGTATGCGGCACAAACTAAGATGGCGGCGCCCATAGCGCATACAGCTCAAATAACGCGATCGTTATAAAACACTTCCACTTGCATATATTTGACAATCGGAATATCAGATATGTCATGTCATATCTAGCAAATTTGTGAATATTTTGAATAAAAAAGGAAAAATGACATAAAAGCAGATCATCATTCATTCAGCTCTGTTGTTGCTGCGGTGTGTCACGTGACACGTAATGACGCGTCACCATGGAAACCATAAAGTGACACATTCTAAATAACGGTCGCCTTGAAAAACTCACGCTGGGGAGTCAGTCAGAATATTTTAAACTTACGTGTGAAAGGGTTAAAGTTCTTCAACCCAATACACGAATAAATAAAACGAAACATAATACATTAAAATTATAATGAAAGTTAAACTTAAAGCACGATCGTACAGCAGAGTAGTCACATGTTGCGTCATTCTCTCCAGGATGCGCTTGCAGGGAAAATAAACATTTAATCATGAATGCTTATTATGTATTTGTAGCCTACTTATCATTTTGATACTAGGGGGCTAATAAAGCTAATATAGACACTTACAGCGTGTGTTGCCTTCATTATAAGGCTTATATAAGGCTTTTAATTTTTTGCGGCTCCAGACAGATTTTTTTTTTTTTTTTTTTTTTTTTGGTCCAATATGGCTCTTTCAACATTTTGGGTTGCCGACCCCTGGGATAAACAAAGACACTAAAATTAGCGTAGATGCCATTCTTCTTATGATGTAACGAGTACATCAGGATTTATGGGAAGTGTTCCCGGTTCCAGCTGACCTAATCTATGCAGCCTAATATTGAATCTAAAGTCTAAAATGTATTATGTGAAAGCTAGGTCAAAGAGATGTGTTTTTAGTCTAGCTTTGAACTGACAGAGTGTGTCTGCTTCCCGGACAATGGTAGGAAGGCTGTTCCAAAGTTTTGGTGCTAAATAGGAGAAGGATCTACCGCCAGCAGTCGATTTTGATATTCTAGGTATTATCAACTGGCCGGAATTTTGAGATCGCAATAGACGTGAAGGACTATAATGCGTTAAGAGCTCGCTCAAGTACTGCGGAGCTAAACCATTTAGTGCTTTGTACGTGATCAGCAATATTTTAAAATTGATGCGATGTTTAATAGGGAGCCAGTGCAGTTTTGACAGAACCGGGCTAATATGGTCATACTTCCTGGTTCTGGTAAGAACTCGAGCTGCTGCGTTTTGAACTACTGTAGCTGTAGCAGTTTGTTTATTAAGCGTGCAGGGCAACCACCCAGTAGAGCATTACAATAATCTAGCCTTGAGGTCATGAACGCATGAACTAATTGTTCCGCATTTGTCAATGAGAGCATATGACGTAATTTAGATATATTTTTAAGATGGAAAAATGCAGTTTTACAGATACTAGACACGTGACTTTCAAATTAAAGATTGGTATCAAAGAGCACACCCAGGTTCCTAACCGACGACGAAGACTTAACAGAGCAGCCATCAAGTGTTAGACAGTATTCTAGGTTATTACGTGAGGAAGTTTTTTGTCCAATAATTAGAAACTCTGTTTTTTCAGAATTTAGAAGTACACTCTAAAAAATGCTGGGTTAAAAACAACCCAATTTGGGTTATTTGGCAACCCAGCGCTGGGTAAATATTGGACAGAACACATGCTGGGTTATTTTGACCCAGCAGGCTGGGTTTTTATACATTAACCCATCTGCTGGGTTGTTTTTAATCAGTGCTGGGTCAAACAACCCCCATGCTACAGGTTATTAATTTTAGATAATAATAATAAATAAAAAAACGAATAAAAAATACAAAAATATTAATAACAATAATAACACTACTGTTTATTGATTCAATTAAAGTGTTTATTCCAGGAAATTAATATAATCATAAATACATTCATGTAAAAAAAAAAAACAGACATCTGCAACATAAATGGAGGCCCACAAAAATCATTTGTGTTAAAATGTTGGTATGTTAAAATATTATAAAATGGTAAGATTCTCAAAATTCAAAACTCTACACTTATAAACTGTAAAATAGCCTACAGCTTAAGATTCTATTCACAAAGAATACAATAAAAAACACATAAGTATACATTGTAATTCACTTAAATAAGCAATCATTTAGTCCTGTGCAGCAAAAATGGGAGGCACATCTCTGCGTATAAACAGTAAGTACATACATTGCAATTCATTTTAAATAAGCAATCATTTAGTCCTGTGTAGCAAAATAAAAACATGAAACTCTATACCTATAAACTGTAAAATAGCCTAGCTAAAAATTATCTTCACAAAAAGATAAAAAACAAAACAAAACAAAAAACCAACTGAGTCAACTTTTTCAGAGTTTCCCCTTCACCAAAAAACTGTCCAGCCATTCCAAGCTCCAAGACAAAGGGGAAGGGTTTTGCTTCTCTCTGCCTTTCCAGGTAAAGCACCATGTTGGTTCCAGACTAAATGAGGGAAAGACAGTATCAGACACATAATTATTTAAAAGTGTGTCTTAGGTTTTTATAAGAGCAGTCTTAAATTAGTTAAATACCATCTTAAATTAACTTAAAGAATTAGTTCACCCCAAAATGTAAATTTCCTAATCATTTACTCACCCCAGTGCCATCCAAGATATCCATGTCTTTCTTTCTTCAGTGGAAAAGAAATTAAGTTTTTTTGAGGAAAACATTTCAGTATGTTTCTACACAGAATAGACTTAAATGGCAACCAACTATCCCAATGTTCAAAGAAGGTTCAAATGTCCGTCTCAATGCAGCTTCAGAGTCTCTACACAATCCCAGTTGAGAAATAAGGGTCTTATCTAGCGAAACGATCGGTCATTTAAAAACAAAAAAAAACATTTATATACTATTAAACCACAAATGGCTGATGGTTTCGCTAGATAACACCCTTATTTCTCGACTGGGATTGTGTAGAGACTCTGAAGCTGCATTGAGATGGACATTTGAACCTTCTTTGAACGTTGGGATAGTTGGTTGTCATTAAAGTCCATTCTGTGTAGAATAATCCTGAAATGTTTTCCTCAAAAAACTTAATTTCTCTTCCACTGAAGAAAGAAAGACATGGATATCTTGGAAGACATTGGGGTGAGTAAATTATTAGGAAATTTTCATTTTGGGGTGAACTAATCCTTTAAAGAGTTGTGAGAAAATGAAATGCATGTCAGATTCAAGCAGCAATAAAACGATTTATCGTGCAGCCCTACAAACAGGTGTAAAGAAATGAGCCTGCTCTTTTTGTCCCCTGTTGTTTTACTTACCGGTTGTACATCAATGAATGAGGTTCTTGTCTCTTGAATAGTTGGCCGAAAGGTTTTGTGGCCAATCTTGTACACAGGCGGGGGAAGAATCACAGGCAGGATTGTAAGTGCTAGTATGCCTTTGGAATCTAAGAATAGAAAAATGACAAATTAGAACTTGTTCGTTCATCAGCTTTTAAATTAAGCAAAGTGCATTTCTAACTAAGGTCAACTTAGAATGAGTGAAATTAGCTTAAATATATAGCAGTTAAATATGTACTCTGGTAATCTGAAAACATTTAGTGTTATTAAAGGTATAGTTCACCTTAAAATGCAAATTTACTCACCCTCATGTCAAATTTACTCGCCTCATTTACTCACCCTCACGTTGATCCAAACCTTTTTTTGGAACTTTTTTTGAAGTTTCTTTCTTCTGCTGAACACAAAAAGATTTTTTAAAGAATGTCAGTAACAAGATAGTTGACGGTAACCAATGACTTCCATAATAGGAAAAAAGTAGTAGTACTATAAAAGTCAATGGCTATTGTTAACTGTTTTGTTACCAAAAATTTTTTTTAAATATCTTCTTTTGTGTTCAGGAGAAGAAAATCATTCAGGTTTGTAATAACATGAGGGTGAGTAAATGACGACAGAATTTTCCTTTTCAGATGAACTATCCCTTAAAGCAGTGCTTCTCAAACCCGTCCTGGGGACCCCATACCACTGCACATTTTGTATCTCTCCCTCATTTAACACACCTGATTCAGCTCATTAGTACAGACTGCAAAATTTAAATTGGGTGAGACATCCTAAATTATGGGGGTCCCAGGACATTTGAGAACCACTGCCTTAAACCAAGAAAGGGGCAAACAAGAACGGCTATCTATGAAATTACACTGACAACGACTAGGCACAGAAGTGGTACCCTATGCCAGCCCTACAATATAACTGATTTAAATTCACCCTACATGGTTTGACATTAAGTCTTGTCATGTGCTTGTACTTGGACAAGTAAATTGGCCATTCATGTTTTTGAGCTTATTGTGAATGGTGTAGCAAACTTTGTTAAAGGGATAGTTCGCCCAAAAATTATATTTAACCCATGATTTACTCACCCTCAAGCCGTTCGAGATGCATATGTCAATCTTTTTTCAGACGAACACATTTTCAGTTATTTTAGAAAATGTCTTAGATCTTTCAGTGGTTATAATGTGAAGCAATGGGGTTCACCTCCTTCAAGTCCCAAAATGTGCATGCATCCTTCACAAAAGTAATCCGTAGGACGTAGCGTAGAAAGCGTCGTGACGTAGAACGAACGTGACAGCGCAGCCAGAGAGCAGAGCAAAACAAAACTCTACGTTCGTTCTACGTCACGACGCTTTCTACGCTACGTCCTACGTCATACGCCAGCATCCATCTCCATGAACGCGCGTCGACCGCTACCGGAAGCCAGTTATTTTCGTTTATAAAGTTTTAAATATGTATATTTTTACGACAAAACCGCACGGATTACCCTCAGAAGGCCTTCGTTTATCCCCCTGGAGCCGGATGGATTACTTTTGTGAAGGATGCATGCACATTTTGGGACTTGAAGGAGGTGGACCCCATAGCGTCACATTATAACCACTGAAAGATCGAAGACATTTTCTAAAATAACTGAAAATGTGTTTGTCTGAAAAAAGATTGACATATGCATCTCAAACGGCTTGAGGGTGAGTACATCATGGGTTAAATATCATTTTTGGGCGAACTATCCCTTTAAGGGTTAGGGTTGGCACTGGATGCAACTGTGAAAAAAAGATTACCTACAAAGAAAGAGAATTTGAAATGCAAAATTGTTCATCACATATTTACCAGCAATTTTTCAATGAGGCACTCAAGACTCCAGTTGAGTCCATTGCTGTAAAAGAAAAGAAGGAAACATCTGATTAGTAATATCTTTACAAATTTAGCATGTCTTATACAATGTTTTTAAAATTAATTTTTATGCTGGCTCCAGTTAATTTAAAAAATATATATATAAATAATTTTAATGAATCATTACTTAATTAAAAAAATTAAATAAATAAATAGACTAAATAATTTTTAACAGCTTAATTAACTATTGTTAATTCACAAGACTGTAAACAGAAGAAATGTTAATTTTGTGGATAATTAAAAAAATATTTTATAAAATTACCTGTAGATATTTCATAGAATATTTTTTATTCATTCCAATGTATTAGTCTATCGGTATAACAATTGCCCATTGCGCCCATTGACTTATTTGATTGCAGTTTCAAGATAAGTAAAAATAATAAATAAATGTTGTTAATGTTTATTCTTCCTGGCAGTTTTTTTTTTTTAAATCATTCACGATTCAATGATCATCATAGTTATTTTAATGACTGTGAACCAAATTGCATGACAAACCAAAATAATAAATTGTATTAGGCTATTTAATACATAAGCTTGGTTCCTCCTAATGTTTTTTTTCCTCTCCATTCTGTCACCTGATGGAGTGTGGGTTCCTTGCCACTGTTGTCTCTGGCTTGCTTAGTTAGGGGCACTTAATTTTCAACAATATTATTGATTTAATTGCACTGACAATATCAGATGAGAACTGAACTGAAATGAAAACTGAATGACTCTTTTTTTCAGAGCCGGTTTAAGACCAAATTGTACTTCAGTAACTACTTTGATTATCTTTACATAGTTTCTGAACGTAACTGAAGCAACACTGAACTGACTTCAAATGAACAATGACAGTTTTTGATAAGAATTGTACTGAGCTGGACGATGACATCACTGTTTTCTGCAGAAATGCTTAGCCAAATTGAATTAAGGCGCACACACCCAAACACAGAGAACATACTGCAGCATAATTCAATATTTTATGTAAAGCTACCTTTCGAAAATGATTAACAAACACAGTTAAATAATAGGTAACGTTAGACTTACAGCTTCTTTAGCATATCCAGCCACTAGCCAGTGACGTTACACTGCATCCATCCAACACCGCCGAATCAAGTAACCCGCAACATTTCTGGAGATAAAACAGACACCAACAACTGCACTTAGACATTGTGACCGTGTTTTAAGTGGAATAATTGATTACAGACCGTGTAAAAATAATGAATGTTATGTGTAACGTAACGTTAACGTTAGCATAACGGTCGCTAGTTCGACAGACGTCGACGTCGTCAATAATTCATAGTTCATTTCAACATAACTTCTTGTTGACTTTCTGACTTCTTTGACTAACGTTACTTAACATTAGGAAAGTTGTAATAAAACAGGGTTGCTCACCTTTACGCTCGCTCCTGCTTGAACCTCTCGTCCTCCTGTTGACGTAGTGATTTGAACAGTGTGGACAAAAGCGCGCGACTCGCGAGAAGGCGCTGGGTCAAAATTTCCAAAACAAACCCAAATGCTGGGTCATTGTCAGCTGATTACGGAGAAAATAACCCAGCAACATAGTCAAAATGCTCAACCCAGCATTTGGGTTTAAAAAATAACCCAGCATTTTTTAGAGTGTAGGAAATTACGAGGCATCCAATTTTTTATATCCGCTATGCATTCCGTTAATTTTGTGAATTGGTAAGTTTCGTTAGGTTTTGAAGAAATATAGAGCTGAGTATCGTCGGCATAACAGTGAAAGCTAATTCCATGTTTCCTAATGATATCTCCTAATGGTAGCATGTACAGAGTGAAAAGCAGCGGTACGCCATACTGAACTTGTGATCGATGAGACATCTCTTCATTTTCTGCTACAAACTGATAACGGTCAGATAAGTATGATTTAAACCATGCTAGTGCAATTCCACTAATGCCAACATAATTTTCGAGTCTATTGAAAAGAATGTTGTGGTCGATAGTATCAAATGCAGCACTAAGATCGAGTAACACTAATAGAGAGACACAACCACGATCGGATGATAAGAGCAAATCATTTGTGACTCTAACGAGAGCCGTCTCAGTACTATGGTACGGTCTAAATCCTGACTGAAAATCCTCGCAGATATCATTTCTTTCAAGAAAGGAACACAGTTGTGAAGATACTGCTTTTTCTAATATCTTTGACAGAAAAGGTAGATTTGAGATCGGCCTGTAATTGACTAATTCTGTAGGATCAAGTTGCGTTTTTTTAACAAGCGGTTTAATCATAGCCAGCTTAAAGGTTTTTGGTACGTATCCTAGAGACAAAGATGAATTAATGATATTAAGAAGAGGATCTATGACCTCTGGAAGTATTTCTTTCAGTAGCTTAGTCGGTATAGGGTCTAAAATACATGTTGTAGATTTAGATGATTTAACGAGTTTAGTAAATTCTTCCTCTTCTATAGCAACGAACGAATCAAATTTTTCCTCAGGGAGACTACAATGCACTGCCTGATGTGATACTGTAGTAGACGGTTGCATAGTTATACTTTTCTCCCTGATATTATCAATCTTATAAGTGAAGAAGTTCATAAAGTCATTACTGCTGTGTTGCTTGGAAACTTCGGTGCTTGAAGCTTTCTTTTTCGTTAGTTTAGCCACCGTTTCAAATAAATACCTAGGATTATGTTTATTTTCTTCTAATAGGTTTGAAAAATAAGCAGATCTAGCAGCTTTTAAGGCCTGTCTGTAAGCAATCGAGCTCTCTTTCCATGAAATGCGAAATACCTCTAGTTTTGTTTTCTTCCAGTTGCACTCCATTTTTCTGGCTGCTCTCTTAAGGGCCTGAGTGTGCTCGTTGTACCACGGCGTTGGACTATTTTCTTTAATTTTCTTTAAACTCAACGGAGCAACTGTGTCTAAAGTGCTGGAAAAGAGAGAGTTAAAAGTTTCTGTTGCAATGTCGAGTTCTTCTAAGCTATCTGGGATGCTGAGATGATGAAACTGATCAGGAAGATTATTGATAAAGCAATCTTTAGTGGCAGAAGTGATAGGTCTAACATATTTGAAACACGGAGTCGGCTTTGCAGCCTTGGCTAAATGAAGTTTACACGAGACTAGATAATGATCTGAGATGTCATCGCTCTGCTGCAGAATTTCAACGGCATCAACATCTATTCCGTGTGATAATATTAGATCTTGAGTATTGTTCCCTGTACTGCTGTTGCATGATGATCTCCAAGATGGCGCCGACCAGTGTTGTGGCTTGCCGTCGCTCCTCTATGTTTTTTAGTTTGTTTGTTTTTTATGTCTTCTTAAATGTTTTATTTTGTCCATGCCAGTCACTGTGGGTTTACGACCACACTACCCTGTTTCAGATTCGTTCGCATGTTGTGGACTTGTCGATAAGCAGTGCAAACAAGTGTGCCTTTTCCTATCACACGCTGCCATCGTATTTACAGCGTTCTCTGGATGGATGTGCGTGTTGCAGGCAAAAGCGGCGCCGACGACGAGGGAGACGTTCAGGTGCTCACGTGAAGCAGAGATTCTTGCGGAGGTCTTGTGCTGTTGTGCAGTTTGCAACAGTTGACGGCATCATGGATCGTGCTGCGGATCTTCGGGGTTGGCGGTGTTCTCATTTGTTGCCAGTGTATCCGGATGGAGGTTCGTCAGCGCTGCGGTTTTATCAGGATGCAAAGTTTTCATCACATGTCAGAGGTGCAGATTTGAGCAACTTGATCGGTCTTAAGACGGTAAAGTCGGGCCTTATTACAGCGGCCCCCATGGTTGTACAGACTTTACAGATGTCGCTTGTAAATGCGCGCTCGATTTCAAACAAGACATTCATCTTAAATGATTTTATATTGCATAATGTCTTGGACTTCCTATTTATTACAGAGACATGGATAAATCGGGATGAGTGTAGTCCTTGCGAGGAAATTTGTCCACCTGACTATATGTTAATTAATACCCCGAGACTGATGGGTCGTGGTGGGGGTTTAGCTACTGTTTGTAAGCAGCAGTATAAATGTCACCGTTTATCGACCGCATGTTACTCGAGCTTTGAGGTTCAGTTATTAAGAATTGAGTTTTATAAGTCTGTTTTGGGAGTAGTTGTTTATCGACCTCCAAAGTATAGCCAAGTTTTTATTCAGGAATTTTCTGAGTTCTTATCCACTATTTTATTATTGTCTGATCATATTTTACTTGTTGGGGATTTTAACATTCATATTTGCTGCCCTGGGAAGCCTTTGGAGAAGGAGTTTTCTGATCTGATGGACTCATTTAATTTTATACAACATGTATTTGGTCCCACACATGAAAAAGGACATACTTTGGACCTTGTTTTTTCTTTAGGTCTGTCTATCTGTGATGTTGTTGTAAATGATGCCTGTATTTCAGATCATTTGCCTGTTACTTTTAATGTAAATGTGCAAATTGAGAAGGTGGAGCATCAGCTTTCTTATATACGCTCCCGTACAATCACTCAGTCTACACCTCAGGCGTTTGGTGATATTTTTATTACTCTTTCTGATGTATCATGGCCTGAGTCTGTAGCTATTACGGCAGATCCAGATGAGTTACTTATTGCTTTTAATTCTGTGTGTTCTGGAGTTTTAGACTCTGTTGCTCCATATAAGATCAAGCATAGTAAGGTTAATCATCAGCCGTGGTTAAATGAACAAACTCGGGCTCTTAGACAGCAGTGTAGGCGAACAGAACGGGTTTGGAAAAAGGATAAACTTATGATCTCTCAACAGATTTTTCGTGATTTACGTATGGGATATCAGAAGGCTGTAAAGGATGCTAAATCAGCCTTTTTTTTTCAAAATTATATCACAGCATTCAAAATCACCTAAAATTTTGTTTCAATCTATTAATAGGTTTCTAAACTCAAACACTGTCTCAATACTACCATCCACTGAGTGTTGTGAGAAGTTTTTAAATGTCTTTTTAGACAAAGTTAACACAATTAGATCTGGTTTTCATGACTGGAATGGCTTGACAGGAGATATTTTAAAAAATGTCAGCACGTTTGATAAATTTGATTTGGTTTCAATTAAGGATATTAGTCTTATTATTGGTAAGTTGAAACGCCCAGCTGCTAGTTGGGATGTTTTGCCTTTTGATTTGTTGGCTGCGACATTCGATTACACTGGGCCTTGTATTACTGCTATTGTTAATTGCAGTCTTTATACAGGCACTTTTCCTTTAAGTTTTAAGCATGCGGTTATTCAGCCCCTTCTTAAAAAGCCCACTCTTGACCCGTTGGATTTTAAAAATTATCGGCCCATTTCAAAGCTGCCTTGTATTTCTAAAATTTTGGAAAAGGTAGTTTTATCTCAGTTAAGTTCTTTTTTGGCTAGAAACGAGGTGTTAGATGTCTTTCAGTCTGGTTTTCGGGCAGGACACAGTACTGAATCAGCTTTACTGCGAGTCTCAAATGATCTATTACTTATTGCAGACTCGGGCAATACTGGGGCTCTAATCATGTTGGATCTTAGTGCAGCTTTTGATTTAATTGATCACGATATTCTTATTAATCGTTTGGAACACGTTGTAGGGCTGAGAGGGACGGTTTTAAAATGGTTTTCCTCATATTTAAGGGGGCGTTCAATTTCTGTCAGGGTTGGGGATTTTTCCTCCGGGTCAGTTTCTCTGGATTGTGGAGTACCTCAGGGTTCGATTCTGGGACCTATTCTCTTTTCTCTGTTTTTGCTGTCTTTAGGCCAAATTTTCAAGAAATATGGTATATTTTATCACCTATATGCCGATGACATTCAGATTTACTTACCGATTGGAGCTGGAGGATCAAGCCCTAATTTATCCCTGGTTGCTTGTTTAAAGGAGGTGACTAGTTGGTTAGAGCAAAACTGCTTGCAGTTAAATGCCAGCAAGTCTGAAGTTATGGTGTTTGGGATGAAGAAGGATGACAGTGGTTTAACCGATTTCCTAGGTATATGGGAAACATACGTTCAGCCTAAAATAAGAAATTTAGGTGTAATTTTTGACTCTGCTCTTATGTTTGACCATCAGGTTAAAAATGTGGTAAAAAATTGTTTTTATCAGTTAAGGACTATTGCGAAAATGAAATCTTTTTTGTCTGTTCCTTATCTGGAAACAGTGATTCACGCATTAATTTCCTCACGCTTGGATTACTGTAATGCTCTATATGTAGGAATTAGTCAATCTCTTATTTCAAAATTGCAGCTGGTTCAAAACGCTGCAGCGAGGCTCCTTACTGGTATTAAGAAAAGGGAGCATATTACACCTGTTTTGAAAAGGCTTCATTGGCTCCCTATGAAATATCGGATACAGTATAAGGTTTTGTTATATGTTTATAAAGCTGTTCACGAGTTGGCCCCGGAATATATCAAGGATTTGGTGCTTATGAACTCTGGTAGATCTCAAAGGTCCTTTAATTGTTTAAATTAAATTAAATTAAATTAAATTAAATTAAATTAAATTGTTCCAAGAACTCGTCTTAAAACTAAAGGGGATCGAGCTTTTTCAGTCGTTGGCCCTAGACTGTGGAATGCTCTTCCCCCTGATATTAGATCTGCACCGTCAGTTGATGTTTTTAAAATTCGTGTGAAAACGTATTTGTATTCTGTTTCTTTTAATTCTTGACTCTGTCATTGTATATTATGTTTTTTGTATGTTTTTTTCTTGCTTTTAGATGTACAGTCCTTTGGTCTACGTTGTAGTAGAAAGGGCTATATAAATAAATGAGACTTGAGACTTGAGACTTGAGAGTATGATTACGACGATGAGTAGGTCCTGACACGTGTTGTCTAACTCCAATTGAGTTTACAATGGCTTTAAATGCCAATCCCAATGCATCTTTTTCATTATCGATGTGTATATTAAAATCACCAACAATTAGTACTTTATCTGCAGTCAATATTAATTCTGATAGAAAGTCTGCAAATTCTTTGATAAAATCTTTATGGTGCCCTGGTGGCCTGTATACAGTAGCCAGCACAAATCTCAAACGTGATTTATCATTTATACTATATATTTTTACAATAAGTACTAACACTTCAAAAGAATTATATTTAAAACTTGATTTCTTAGTGGTTTTGCAAATATTACTATAGATTACAGCAACTCCTCCCCTTTGCGTTTCAGACGAGGCTCATGTTTATAACAGTAATTTTGCGGGGTGGACTCATTTAAAGGAATGTAATCGTTTGGTTTTAGCCAGGTTTCTGTCAAACACAGCACATCTAGGTTATTATTTGAAATCATATCATTAACAATGAGTGCTTTTGAAGTAAGCGATCGAATATTCAGCAACCCAAGCTTTAGCATTGTCATTATATCTGTTTTTTATTTGTTGAACATCAATTAAACCTTAGATGGGTTTAAACGTTTTTTGGATTTCCAAATTCGGGGAACAGACACAGTCTCTATATGATGATAGCTAGGTGAAAGAGGCTCTATGTGATGGGATTTATCTGACCTGGGTGATGCGAGGCCGCTAGCAGACAGTCGGTTTAGCCAGTCTGTCTGCTTCCTGACCTGAGCCCCAGATTGTCATGTTTGAGCTCTAAGACTATGAGCCATATTACTAGAGAGAAGAGCAGCACCATCCCAGGAGGGATGAATACCATCTCTTTTCAACAGGTCAGGTTTGCCCCAAAAACTTTTCCAATTGTCTATAAATTCTATATTATTAAGCGGACACCACTTAGACAGCCAACCGTTAAGCGAACACAATCTACTAACTATCTCATCACTCCTGCGAACAGGAAGGGGGCCAGAGCAAATTACAGTGCTTGACATCGTACTTGCGAGTTCACACACCTCTTTAATATTAATTTTGGTGATCTCCGACTGGCGGAGTCGAACATCATTAGTGCCGACGTGAATAATGATCTTAGAGAATTTACGATTAGCATTAGCCAGCACTTTTAAATTTGCTTTGATGTCAGGCGCTCTGGCTCCCGGCAAACATGTGACTATGGTGGTTGGTGTCTCTATTTTCACGTTCCGTGTAATAGAATCGCCAATAACTAGGGCACAATCATTCTCAGTGGGTGTTTCACTGAGCGGGGCAAATCGATTTGTTATGGTAATCGGAACGGAAGAGTGTTTTTTTGATCCGCGACTAGAGCGATCCCTCACTGTCACCCATTTGCCTGGCTGCGCAGGCACTAATTCAGCTGGAACCGAATCATGTAAAGAGTTCACTATGCTAGGCGCATCCAAAATAGTATCTGAAGCTCTAGCACTCTTACTATCCTCAATTAAAGTTTGGATGCGTGTTTCTAGTTCTGAAATCTTCTCTGTCAGCCTAACTGTCTCCTTGCATTTATCACATATAAATCCTATATTGCCAACAGAGAAGTCTATGCTAAACATGTGACATGAAGTGCAGGTGACAATAACAGGACAAGACATTACTCACCGTGTTTGTTGAGTGATTCTTACTCACCTGAGCTTTTATGAACTCAAAGGCGCGAGCGCGCGAGAGAAAAATAAATAAATAAAAATAGCTGAGTGCACGGGTGGCGCGTTAGCAGGCTAGCGAATTACTAGCGTGTTGTGCTAGTAGTAACGGAAGCTAGCGATGTCAGGTTAATCTGAGATGTTGGGTAAGCTGTATTTAGTAGTAGTATAAACAACTAGAAATTGTAGTAAATGATGGTTCAAAACAAGGAAATACGAGGCTAAGACGGAGCTTACAGCACCGAAGCAAACACACTCACAGCAGGCAGCCCCATGTCAATTTCGGTCTTGGTGAGTATCCTCTAGTGATCTCAAACTCAATTCCTGGAGGGCCACAGCTCTGCACAGTTTTGCTCCAACCCTAATCAAACACACCTGATCCAGCTAATCAAGGTCTTCAGTATTACTAGAAACTTCCTTGCAGGTGTGAGTTGGAGCTGGTTGGAGCTAAACTGTGCAGAGCTGTGGCCCTCCAGGAATTGAGTTTGAGATCAAATAAGCATAAATCGCACGTGACCGTGTAATGAAAACAGGATCCGTGCACTAGCTCTTAAAGTGACAGCAGACATATGTGTCTGTCATTAATTTGGTTGTCAAAACAACAAAACATAGCTTTCATTTTAAGGAATCAGGATTAATAGCCTATGTATTTAATTTAGTCAGGACTAAAATACTACCCAGTGTTATTTTACATTTGATTACTTTATTCAGTCTCTGTAGTATTTCTGAATACTAGTGTTAGACCTAAGCAAAAACTTTTCTCTTTATTTCTCTTTATTGGTATCTTTATTCTATTGTATTTATTTGTGCTACTTTTTTCAATTTAATTCAAAGACTGAAATCAAGCTTCCTTGAGTTGTGTAAATTCTTAAGAACAAAATTACCCCATTGTAAAAATGCAATGGGTAAGCATACATTTAGGTGAGATAAATGTAATTAAAAAAAAAAAGTCTAAACTCCCCCCTCAAATTAAAAATTCCCTCCCATAAGAATCACCTAATTTTCCAAAATGAAATTCAGGCCCTGCAATGGTGGCTGAGTCTGTGATCTGAACACTTTACCTCAGAGCATCCGTTTACTGAATGAATTGAGAATATCACCTGAAAATCCGACAATAACATCAGCAATTTTCATTCAAGCAGCTGATTTCTGAAAATGAATGTAAAATTAAATGTATATTGCAGCACAGGGTGAAATCATTTACGATGATTTGAGACAAATATAATGTAAATTTAATATAAAACGATGTAAATGACGCTCTGTGTCGCGGCAGGATTTTGAACAAGGTCCTGAGCCGTTGCTGGGCGCCGTCGGTGTGTGTAGGCTACACTCATACAGAATGTGTTCGAATTTTAAAGACGTGACGCTGCGCTTCTCGTCCGGTGTGCGACCACCTTTAAGGTGCTGTTTTCTTTGAAGCCGAAGAACTCTGTTCTTAATACTGGCGAGCTTACTTTTTTCGGGTGTGGACAGAGTGTTTTATTCTAGCTGCGCGGGCGAGCGCTGCGTCGTCTTCTTGTTTGATAGGTGTACGCGTGTGCAATACAGCCACCTGAGAGGTCAACAAGGTACTGGCGCTGTAGTATTTACGTGTCATGTTATCATAAGAGTCCTATTCATTTTCAACATTGTGGTTATCGCCAATACCGGTATATTGTCACACTCTAAATTAACACGATGTCGATATTTCATACTTTGAATATCACGATTATCGTCAACACCGGTATATTGTGACACCCCTACTTTGAACCCTTGTTAATCTCACAATCCACTTCACGAGAGTAGACTGAATTCAAATCTCCTGCTTGCCCTTGATACAGATCCAAAGTCGACTGATGATCAGCTAACCGTTGTGGGCGGGACTAAACAGCGGAAACGTAATGGCGGCGAATTTGAATCTGCGTCATCGCGCCCGCACGCACACACACATACACACACACACACACAAAGCCCATGCCCTGAATGTGCAGCAACCATAGGGCAGCAATGGAGATTTGGAAATATATTAATAAAATAAACATGAAATTATGGGAGAATAAGACAATGAAATAATGATCAAAATGAGCATCTATTTGCAAGACAAGATTAAAAGACTATAGCCTATGCAATAAAAAAGAATTCAATACAGGCCTAGTGTAGCCTATGTAGGGTAGGCTACTGTATGTACAAATACTATTATTTAACCTTAAAAAAACTCACTTTAACCCCCACATGCTTAATAATCTGTAAGGACAACATATTGAATAGATGCAGATTTCTGCAGTTATACCTTCTTTTCTTTGTTTTCTAATTTCACAGAAAAAAATCTGTAAAATATTACTTTGTAAAAATACAGACAAGTTTCTTTTAAACCAAAATACAAGCAATTACCTGTAAATTTAATAGTGGACCTTTAAATTACAGCAAATATCTGTAAAATAACAGGCATTCACTGTAATGACAAAATGGTACAATTCTGTAAAAAAATAGACCATTACCTGTAAAATTACACCTTTTTTTACAGTGTAGGCAACATAAATAAAACCCCAAAATGTAGACATTTACATTATTTATTTACTTAAGAACAATCAAATAGTACAAAAACAAAAATAAGACAAAAAACTGAACAGAAAAAAAAAACAATTTATCTTTTTGATCTTCTCAGCTCTGTGAGCTTCGAATTGATAGATGTGCCTATCTGAGCTAGGCATCATGTATGACAGTTGCCAAAGTGAGATATGAGCTACAAAATGACCATCCTGCCATGAGCTATATAGGAGACATATCTTGTATGTACATATAGGGCTTATACAGTGCTATGCATAAGTTTAGACACCCATGCTAAAGTTGACTAAAAAGAGGAATAAAAAATCATATTTTGGAAATTGAACTTAATGCCTTAATTAAAATATTTTGGAAAAATCCAACCTTTAAGGACACCAATTTTCTTTGTGAATGAATAATGTATCGTAAATAAATAAGTGTTCTTCCTTAAAATACAGGGTGCATAAGTTTGGACACCCCTATGTTAAATTCCCATAGAGGCAGGCAGATTTTTATTTTTAAAGGCCAGTTACTTCATGGATCCAGGATACTATGCATCCTGATAAAGTTCCTTTGGCCTTTGGAATTAAAATAGCCCCACATCATCACATAGCCTTCACCATACCTAGAGATTGGCATGGAGTACTTTCCATAAGATCATCTCTCAATGCAAATCAAACCAGCTATTAGGCTAACTGAAATAAAACCATGCCAATCTCTAGGTATGGTGAAGGCTATGTGATGATGTAGGGCTATTTTAATTCCAAAGGCCAAGGGAACTTTATCAGGATGCATAGTATCCTGGATCCATGAAGTAACTGGCCTTTAAAAATAAAAATCTGCCTGCCTCTATGGGAATTTAACATAGGGGTGTCCAGACTTATGCACCCTGTATTTTAAGGAAGAACATTTATTTATTTACGATACATTATTCATTCACAAAGAAAATTGGTGTCCTTAAAGGTTGTATTTTTCCTAATGTTTTTAATTAAGGCATTAAGTTCAATTTCCAAAAGATGATTTTTTATTCCTCTTTTTAGTCAACTTTAGCATGGGTGTCTAAACTTATGCATAGCACTGTATGTGGATATAAAGAAGCAATACAGGAGACCTATATGGCATGTATATGCACATATATGCACCTCAATTTTGCCTATATGTGACATATATACGCATATATGCAGCATATATATTATCATATATGTGCATATATGATGTATATATGCAGCATATATGTGCATATAAACTGCATATAGGTTTCATATATGCTCATATATCCTCATATAGGTTCTTTCCATGTGGGTAGGATATACAGATCCACCAAAGGAGGGAGAGCATTTTCACATTTAGCTACAAAACTCTGGAATAGCCTTCCTGATACTGTTCGTTGCTCAGACTCGCTCTCCCAGTTTAAAACTAGATTAAAGATGCATCTCTTCAGCCAGGCATTCATATAATATTTTTAATCTTACAGTTAAATCCGGTCTCTAGTTCAAAACGCCAGAGGAGAACTAGCCCCCGACTGAGCCTGGGTTCTCTCAAGGTTCTTTTTTTTCTCCATTAGGTCACCTGATGGAGTTTCAGGTCACCATTAGGTCACTTGATGGAGTTTTTCGGTTCCTTGCCACTGTTGCCTTTGGCTTGCTCAGTTGGGGATATTTTGGGGATATTTTATCAATCAAATTCCACTAGAAACAAACCTTGTTGTATTATTTTAATTTAATACTGTGAAGCTGCTTTGATACAATCTGGTATTGTGAAAAGCGCTCTACAAATATACTTGACTTGACTTGACTTGACTTGACTTAATACCGTTAAATTATAACTTATATAAAAAAAAAAGGGTTTGTAAAAATTTGAAAATGATACATCTACCATATCATAAAGAAAGAAGCTGACCTTAAAGAAAGCAAGTTGGTCATTGGATGTTATGTGTATGCCGTAGTAGACATGGTTATGAAGGGTATATATGTAGGGCTTATATGGGTATATATATGTAGCAGGAGTATATAATACAAAGGAAGTAAATGATACATTTACAGTGCTGATAATTCTCTATAAACTGTTCTACACTATATATCTCTATATATATATTTTTTTTTCATATCATCAAGATCTTTTAATACTTACATTTATGTTCTTCACTAACAGAAATATGGTACAATCGCTGTAACAAATTTTCTTGGCGACTACTTTAATCCACCGATATCTGTCATAGAAATATTTACATTATAGGTATTTGATATTAAATGTACAAAGAAGGCAGGCTAAGGATGCTCAGGTCAAAGGTCACAGACTTTGCCAAAATGTGCTTAACACAGTAGAACTAACAGTTATAAGTTTAGATTATATCATTCAAACCAATCACCAGACAAATCACAGTCAAGAAGACTCAAGTGACATTATATTTACTCATCTGTATGATTTAAATGTTCACCTATTTTTCTATCCAAGGGACTCACTTGGTTGCCATGGCCAGCGATCTCTCGGCCGTGAATTAAACTTAATTCTTACAAGAGCAACTCGAGAGTAATGTCAGGTGTACGCTGCGCAGCTAAGAAATAGATTCTACGCTCAAAAGTCAACAACAGAATATCAAGTGTGACTGAGGTTGTATCTTATCGGTATGCCGTCACCTTACTTCAGGTAAGTATTGTACTAAGATTAATAAGATTAAGATTTAGTGGTTATATAAAAAAAATATATATATATATAAAAAAAATGTATTTAAGCAGTATATGCTTCTCTGCTCAGATTCACTATTCATTGAAGTATCTCTTCAAGGCAGGGCATTTATCTCTCGTCTGTTAACACTGGCCCACTCAGTGCCTAATTAAGCGATCCGATCAGCTAGACGAAGGGTGCATATCCGTTCAGATTTTGGACATTTGGAACAGCAAAGGTCAGATGAATTACCGAGCCTGCTCAGGCTTCGTTCATTCGCGCTCCACAGAAATGATCCTATAGCGGCTGCTAACAACCTTTTGGGTTCAAGGGGTGGCAAAACTTATGTTGTATGTGCTAACGAAGCTCGGTTGCATCACTAAGGCAGATCTTCTTGTTAGACGATCATGCTATTCCTGAGACGTTTATCTGGCAATCAGTAGTCTCCAATTTCATGATTAAGGTCACGCAAGCACATTCCTGACCACTGCAATGCCATAGCTACGCACATTAGTCTTCAGGCGGCTCTGCCCTTCAGCAACCCTTATCCATCACCCTGCCCTCCTCTAACAGTGATCATGTAAATTAGTTGCTCTGCTCAATCCAGCTAGACCGTATATCACTGAAGGTGTGGCTCCCTACACCTTAAAAGCTTATATTTCTGCAGTATTGTTTATAATGTTTCGCTTTTCTTTTCAGATTCCTTTATTTCCCATCCTGATCATGGCCGGTTGTTCCTTCCTCGTCTACAATTACGAAATCGATGTGTGGTGGGTCTCCAGTGTCCCCAGGGTGTGTGTGAGGGGTTTGGCTTGGAATGCCCCAAATTTTCATATACTATGCTGGAATTGTCATTGAGGGTGAGTAAAGCGCATGGTTTTTGTCTGTCCCTTTGGATGCAGTCGGGCTGCTGCTCCCGGCACAGGGGGTGGAGTTTCAACAGCTCGTTTTGCAGCTTTGATTACCTCTCACAGACAATTTCAAAACTTTTAGCTTTATATTCAAACCCGAGTCAGACAAAGATGGAGAGACTCAAAAAGCGTCAACATGTAGACCCCATTTCCGGATGGTTAGTTGATGAATTATGTAGCTTATGCGTAGTTATCTTCTAGTCATTGATTAGCTCATTCTGTCTCGATATGCTATAAATCATATTCCGGGAGCTGGATTTATGTAACTTTAGGGTATGTGATGCCACTAATCCAGAAGGAATGCCGCACAGTCCCTCTCAGCGTTGTTGTAGTCCTTAAAAAGCAATCTCTTTAAATTAAATCTTCAATGCTTGAACTTTGTGCGTTGTAACTTTGCAGATGTTGTTTATGCTTTAACAGCATTACAGAAAAGTGAAATCCATTTAACCCCCCTTTATTACCTCCCATCCGTAATGATCTCTTCTCTTCCTATTTTCATATTCAGATTGTAGCCATGTTTTAACAGCGTTCATGGCTCATGCATCCAGGGGAATTTACTTCAGATCTAACACTCCGATCTTGCCCGTGGTCTGTCTTTTTCTGATTCACCTTCTCACCTAATTTCTTTACTCTTTCTTAAGCACTCCAAATGACTCTCAGGTTTCTGGTATCACATTAACAATTTCTAAAATTAGCAATAAATTTTGTCCCTTCTCATCTATGATTAAATTCCTAAAAATCCGCCCTAGATTCTCAGATCACTTCCCCTATTTTCCAACCTAACGAAGCATCTCTCTCTAAAGCCTGGTTCAGGACTCATCTAGTTTCTGTCCTCAAAAGCTGCAGTTATCTCCCTCCCAGTATATTGGTCATTCCTTCAGGATCGGGGCAGCCACTACAGCAGCTGAACGTGGCATTTCTACTTCAGCTATCAAGATGCTGGGCAGATGGTCTTCCTCTGCATGCGAGTCCTATATAAGACCCGATTCAAAAACCATCCAGCTCAGCAAGCTCTCCACTAACGGTTCAGGTAAATCCCTATGCAACTACTGGTGGTGGTGTTATGCTCTATCTATCTGTCGATAGTCTTGGTTTGATTACTCGTCTGTGTGGCCAACGTGATATTGTCTCTATGTGGCTTAGTTGCCACCGTCTCTGCGTAATCTCGTCTCTGTGTGGCTTCTAATGGCCTTGTGGCATATTGTTGCCTTGTCCTTTGTGTCGTGCGGCAGTGTGGCCCTTCGGGGCTTAGGTTTCGTGTGGCCTAGTGGCCTTGTCTATGAGTGTTTTTTGTTTCTGTGTGGCATTAGCAGCCTTGTGGCTCAGCTGAGCCTTGTCTTTGTGTGGGTCTTCGAGACCTTGTGGCATATCATTGCCTTGTCCTGTATGTAAAAAATGGCCAGTGGTCTCGTGGCCCTTAGCGGCCTTGTCCAGTCTTATTTCGTCTTCCATGTGGCATTAGAAGCCGTTGTGGCTGATCGCCAGCCTTGTCTCTGTGGTCTACTAAGGCCGTGTGGCTGCTGCGGCCTTGTCTCTGTGGTCTAGCAAGGCCATGTGGCCAGTGTGGCACTGCTATCTATGACCGTCCCTATGGCCGGTTCTGTGTGGCCCAGGGTGGCCTGGCTCCATGTGGCCTAGGGTGGCCTGGCTCCATGTGGCCCAAGGTGGCCTTGTTCTGTGTGGTCCATGACGACCTTGTCTCTGTGTGGTCTGTTATGGCCAGTTCCGTGTGGCCCAAGGTGGCCTTGTTCTGTGTGGCCCAAGGTGGCCTTGTTCTGTGTGGCCCAAGGTGGCCTTGTCTCTGTGTTGCCCAAGGTGGCCTTGTCTCTGTGTGGCCCATGGCGACCTTGTCTCTGTGTGGACTGTTATGGCCGGTTCTGTGTGGCCCAAGGTGGCCCAGGGTGGCCTGGCTCCATGTGGCCTAGGGTGGCCTGGCTCCATGTGGCCCAAGGTGGCCTTGTTCTGTGTGGTCCATGACGACCTTGTCTCTGTGTGGTCTGTTATGGCCAGTTCCGTGTGGCCCAAGGTGGCCTTGTTCTGTGTGGCCCAAGGTGGCCTTGTTCTGTGTGGCCCAAGGTGGCCTTGTCTCTGTGTTGCCCAAGGTGGCCTTGTCTCTGTGTGGCCCATGGCGACCTTGTCTCTGTGTGGACTGTTATGGCCGGTTCTGTGTGGCCCAAGGTGGCCTTGTTCTGTGTGGTCCAAGGTGGCCTTGTTCCGTGTGGTCCATAGCGGCCTTGTCTTTGTGTGGTCTGTCATGGCCAGGTCTGTGTGGTCCTAGTGGCCTTACTCTGTGTGGTCTATAGTGGCCCTGCTCTGCGTTGTCTATAACGACTCATGTTCCCAATGGCTATCTCTATGAACTAAGTTAGCTCATTCTCATTTCATGTTCACTATTCCACAGCGCTTGCTTCCATTAACTCATTTCCTCTAGCTCAATCAGTTGAGCATTGGATTTTATAAACTTAAGTCATGGGTTCCTTCTACAGGGAAACTAGTAATGATAAGATGTAAGTGTGTCTTGAAATGTAATAAAAGTTGCATGGATGGAAGCGTCAGCAATGGACAAACGTTTACGTATATTCAGCAGCAGATATTAAATGCACATGCGTAGTACACATCTACACATAATACCTTTCAGGTTCTCTGTTTCTAATTATGATGAAGTGGCCTCTTACTAATTAGCTATCAGCCTATGAGGCATTCCATGTTAAATGTTCATGCTTATTATGTTAACTCTTTTTCTTTTATGGTTTAGGAACTTCAGGATACACGACCGGTGGGTATACTTTATTTACCGTTTTTTGGGGGTGGGCTCCGTCCCGGTGGAATTATTCTTCCACCTAATTTTGGGGGTCGGTTGCGCATCTGCCTTTGTCTTCAGGCAGGATATTTAGAGTCCGGACCCTCGGATTGCGAGCTACGGACGGGGCCTACGTCAAAGAACTTTATTGCTTGCTGGGCTGTTAATAAATGTATAATTGTTACAGTATTTATTCTCCCGAGTCTTTCTGGTAGAACTAGGTTATTAAGAAAATTTTTAAATAAATTTTGAAATATACTAAATTTCAACTTTATTATTAAAACAAAAATAATTACAAATGTATTTAATTATAAAATAGTGTACATGTATATTATATTAAAGTATATTTTAGTTTACATTAAAGAAAAATATAAAAATGTACTAAAGTCTCACTTAAGTTGTTCCAAAAAATCATTCTTAAGTTCAACTAATTGCATTTAATTTGAACTTAATCTGTGATACATTTAAAATCAATTATATGTAATATGCATTAAGTGCGCCGTAAACATTACATTTAATTCACACTTAAGTGAATTCCTTTAAAGTAAATTATTTGTGTAATAAGTACACTTTATAAAGGTACACTAAAGTGCACTTTTTTCACAAGGAATGTGTCAGTTGAAGATAATCTATGACGTCATTACAGATATCTTAAATGGAGTGTCAAAATATATTTTGAGATATCTCGAATCAGATTTCTTACTAATGCAATTACAATTATAGATATCTCTAATTATCATTCTGACTCGTCAAAATACAATTGTAACTATCCAAAATATATTTATGGATAGTCAAACCATAGTTGTATATGCTAAAATGGCTTGCCATATAAAGATATCTTAAATTTGAATTATGACTAGTGGTTAGAGATATCTCGAATTATAATTTTTCTTAGTGGTAATTCAGTTAGAGATATCTCTAATTTAATTATCAGTAGTAAAATTGTAATTTGAGATATCTCTAATTAGAATTATGCCTAGTACAAAATAATTTATATAGACATTTAATTATAATTTTTACTAGTCAAAACTTATTTGTAGATATCAGTAAATATTTCTCAATGGAAGAAGATTATTAGTCAAAATAGCAGATATTGTAGATATCTTGAATGTTATTACAATTAGTCAAAATAACATTGTAGATATCTTCAATGCATATTATGACTATTCATCACATTGTAGATATATTAATTCCAATTACGACGAGTCAAAATTGCAGAATAGATATCTAGAATTGGAATTTTGACTAGTCAAAACTAAATGACTACTATTTAAATGATTTCATTCATTTATTCATTATAAAATGGCGCTGCTCAGCGGCTGACATGCACAAGGAAGCTCTGACTGTTTGGTATATTGTTTGTTAGTACGTTGTTTTGTTTTGTTTTTTTGTTTGTTAAATTGCGATACTTCGGTGCTAAATCGTGTTTTTGAGTGTTTCAAACGTAAACGCCGGCAATCGGACGTAAACAATGGACAGCAACATGGCTTATATGGAACTCTTCCTGGCGATCACTCTACTCTCTCTACTCCTGGCAAATGCTGAGCCATTTAGGATAACCTACGGCAGACATCAACTACTTCAGCTGGGCTTAGCAACACAGCTGCAGTGGACACCTCCAATAGACTTTCCTTTGGAATGCCTACGTCCAACTGAACAGCAACTTGACAGGACAAAGAGAAAGCGTGGTTCGAGAGGAGGAATTAAACGCCGCGTTCGTGCAAGAGGATTTAAACCTCCACTTCCAACTATAGTCCTCTCTAATGTGAGATCGCTAAGGAACAAATTAGATGAACTTCATGCCTCCACACAATACAGGTATGAATTCAGAGACAGTTGTCTGTTATGTTTTAGTGAGACTTGGCTAAATCATACAGTGAATGATGACAGTGTTTCCCTACCTGGCTTTGGTACACCGTTAAGACTTGATAGAGAACAAGAAGCTACGGGGAAATCGATTGGTGGAGGACTATGTATGTATATAAACAACAAGTGGTGTAGACACCATATCATCAGACACACCATCAATTCCCCAAACTTAGAACTCTTATCAGTTTCCTTAAGACCTACTTATTTACCGCGAGAGTTTGGGCAACTATTCGTATGTCTAGTGTATATTCCCCCTGACGCAAACTACAAAGAGTCTGCAGATGCGATATATCACCATATACAAGAATTAGAGACAGCGTCCCCAGATACTCCCAAACTTATTCTGGGTGACTTTAATGGCTGCTCTTTGTCATCTGTATTACCCCAATATCAGCAATATGTGAAGTGCGCCACGCGCGGATCAAAAATAATTGATCTATGCTATGGTAATATAAAAAATGCCTATAAAGCAGTCAACAAAGCAGCGATAGGCGGATCTGATCATAACACTGTTTTTTTGTTACCCTCTTATCGACAAAAACTGAAAAGGGAAAAACCTAAAATGACATCGGTGCGTGTTTGGGATGATGACAGTGTGACAGCTCTTCAGGGATGTTTTGACTGCACGGAGTGGAGCGTTTTTGAGTGTGCAGATCTTGATGAGCATGCGGATGTTGTCACGTCATATATTAATTTTTGTGTGGATAATGTGATCGCGACAAAACGCGTGAAACAATTTGCTAATTCAAAACCATGGATCACAACTGAAATTAAAAAGCTGTTAGCGGACAAAGAAAGAGCATTTAAAGGAAATGATCGGTATGGAGGAAAGCTGATTCAGAAGGAAATACAGAAGAAAATTAAAAAAGGTAAAAGACAATATAAAGATAAAATTGAACGACAACTTCAGGAAAATAATTCGCGTATGGCATGGAGGGGCATAAAAACTATAATAGGTCAAAATCACCATTCTAACAGTACGGTACACACAGTCGAGCAAGCAAATGCCCTGAATGAACACTTTGCGAGATGGGAGAATGACGCGCCAGTTAATCCAATCAGCCTTGAAGGAAGAGCAAGTGCCTCAATCAGGGTAAGCTGTGAAGAAGTGGTGCGGATCTTCTCCCATGTAAGGACTCGGAAAGCTGCCGGCCCTGACAGGCTGGAAGGCACCATCCTAAAGAGCTGCAAAGAACAACTGAGCCCGGTGTTCAGAGGGTTGTACCAGAAATCACTTGACACACACAAAGTCCCAAAGATATGGAAAACTGCAGAAATTGTACCACTTCCTAAGAAACATAAACCAGATGGACTGAATGATTTTAGACCAATAGCGCTCACTTCAGTTGCTATGAAATGCTTTGAGCGGATCATTTTAACTCATCTCAAAAAACAAACCAAAGAACACATGGATACATTACAGTTTGCCTATAGAGAGAAAAGAGGTGTGGAAGATGCAGTAACAACTCTCCTGAATGGAATTTATAAACATCTTGAAACACCTGCCTCTTATGTACGCATCCTATTTGCAGACTTCTCTTCAGCTTTTAACACCGTTCAGTTACCTATGTTGATAGAGAAGCTGATAATCATGGGTGTAAACCTCAATCTGGTAAAGTGGATTCAGGACTTTTTAACAGGCAGACTACAGTTTGTGAGAGCGGGTCACAGCCAGTCAAAAATCATCATGACAAACACAGGAGTGCCACAAGGATGTGTTTTATCATCGCTGTTATTTATTCTGTATACTAATGACTGTGTCAGCCACCATTCCAAATGTTCATTGATTAAGTTTGCAGACGATGCTGCCTTGGTTGGGCTTTTAACAGATAACGAGCAGGACTACAGGACTGAGGTTGACCGTTTCTATGAATGGTGTAGTGAAAACTCACTAATTTTAAACATCCCAAAAACAAAAGAAATGGTGATCGACTTTAGGAAAAGGCCCCCTCTACTGCAACCTGTTACTATTCAAGAGACAGTTATTGAGATTGTAGAGGAGTACAAGTATTTGGGCACTATTATTGATCACAAACTCACCTGGTCAGCCAATACATTAGCAAGATACTCAAAAGCACAGCAGCGGCTCTTTTTCTTAAGAAAATTGCGCAGTTTTAATGCAGAGACTAGTACTCTGACATTGTTTTATTTAACTTTTATTCAGAGCGTGTTGTCTTTTGCCATCCAGTGTTGGGGGGGGGGTCTTTCTATTTCGAACAGGAACATGCTGGACAAGGTGACAAAAATGGGTAGAAAAATTACTGGATCAGACACTAAAAGCATTACAAATCTGACTGACCAGTATACTCTTAATTTGGCATTGAGAATATTGGAAGATCCATTGCACCCACTTTGTTCAGAATTTTCCCCCCTCCCCTCTGGACGTAGATTCAGAATGCCCCGAACAAAAACTAAACGATATATTACATCATTTTTGCCGAGGAGCATTCAATTACTAAATAGATCATCCATAGGCATATAGACATATTTGAAATGCGTATTATTGAATACTGAATACTTATTTATTTATTGATTCTTTTAAGCTGTTGAACTGATGATTTTATGCCTTTGCTGTATTATTGTTGTTGTTGTACATGTTTTGTTTTTTGTCTTATTGTTATATCATGTTTGCTGTGTTGATGTTTAATGTGGCTCCCATGAGTGCAAAACAAATTCCCCTCGGGGCAATAAAGGTTTCATTCATTCATACTAAAACAGAATAGGGCATTAAATGCTAAACCGGCTTGCCATAAATTTCGCTTGCAATTTTACCCTGTCAGTCGGAACGCAGCTCATATCTTGTCTCGTATTTCTACAGCTGTTATCACCATATTAGGAGAGAGAGAGAGAGAGAGCAAATAAACAACCCTAAACTCTTTACTGCAGAAAAAAAATTATTCAAGTTAATCGGAAAAAATATTAATTGGTAGATATATAATAGTGTGGAGTACAGCGTGAAAAGAGCTTGAAGAGTTTTCCAGCCACGTCCCCGATAAGGAGTCACTGAATCTGCTGTGAGATTCTAACATGGACTGGTGAGTAATATGCGCTGCATTCTCATGAAACTTTGATATGAGAAACTACAATAACGTAATACATTTAAGTACTGTGCAGTAAATAGACCAATAGCCATTCTTAGAAAAGAATAGTCAAGACAAAGCTTTATTGTCAAGTGTATAGAAAAATTAAATTACTTTTAATTCTTTAGACTAGACCAAAGGCTGTGCAATTGCAGTGGATATACTGAACCTTCTTTGCAAGAACCTAAAGTTAGATTTAAACATGTTAAAACAGATACACTTTTGGAAGGGGCCCCAAAAAAGCCCAAAATTGTTCTGGATTTAACAAGCAGCAAGAAGTAAAAAAAAAACATTCAAACAAACAAAACAACTAGTAGGGGAGAGCGGGGCTTTTTGAAACTTTTTGACTTTCTCAGTTTGTGTAAATGCACTTGGGATTCAGAGAATTGTTTTGTTTAGTACAATTAGTACAATTATGTGTTTTTGTTTCATTAATGCATTGTATACTTTTTTCTTGATAAACCCCGAAGGAATGGAAGTGAAATGTAGTACAATAAGTAAAATGATGTGGTTCTGTTTCATTAATGCAGTGTATACTTTTTTCTTGATATACCCTGAAGGAATGGAAGTGAAATGTAACGTGAGGGGTACATTGTAACATGACCATATGATAGCTTTAAATGTTATCTGATCTAATTCAAAAATATATATCTACAAGACAAACTAAAATATTTTGTACTTTTTCATATAAAATAATGCTATTTTTAATAATTAAAAATAAACAAATTTGAGTTTGACAATAAACACACAGCAAAACACAACTATACAGCATAGTTCAAAACATAATAATAATGAATAATTTCTCAATATTGACTCAGTCTTTATTTACCTTTTACTCATGGATTCTCAATAGAATTCTTAAAAGTATAGAATAGTATAGTTCTAATAGGGCCACATTGTAACGCAGTGTTACAACGTTCCCCATCTGCACAACTGGGATTTAAACCCAGCTAGTGTCTTCTGCTAGTTAGAACAGTATTAAAGAACTAGCTGTATAGATACAGTTATAATATTAAAGTAATATCAGATTTGTCTAATTGTAATTAGACACAAAAAAAAAACATAGATGAAAAATTAACTTCAGTAAGAAATTTACATTTGCTATGGTTAAATGTTCAGTGATATCTTCCAAATATGTTTTCATTTTGGCGCAATTTTTCTCTAGTGTTGATATGACAACTAGTAAATACACTAAGTTTCGTCATGTTTGCATGTGTGGAAGTTTTTAAAACAAGTGTGTTACAACTAGCCCCGCGGTAGTTTGTGCCCCGTTCACCCCTATGTCAGTGTAAGGAGGGTGCAATTTGTTTGAAGTGGTCATGAATTGAGGAATTAACTTTTCCATACAATAAGAATATCCTGTAGCCCAGAGAACGACTCGTTGTGGAATGTGCTTATCTAAGTGAAAGACCGCCTCTGCAGAAGAAGATCAATGCCTACTTCATCATTGCAATGTTGGCCCCACCCATTAGTGCGTTCAAATCGAAATCGAAGAACAAACTGATGTTTTGGGAGTTCGAAACGGCTTGCCGAAGCAAACTTTGCAGAAAAGTTCGCTCCAGCTGGTCTACCATTGGTACATGGCAATTGTAAGTAAGGTAATCGATGTGTCTATATACACCATGTGCAAATAGCCCACCTTGTTAGTAGAAGCTAACAAGTACTAAAGTACAAGTACTAACACTAAACTACTAAACACAATGTCTGGTTGAGCTAGACAAAAATGCAATAAACACCTGTAATTTGTTTACCGCAATGGCGTAGGGAATAGGGAATTCCCTTCGTAGAAAAGTAGAAGATGTGAGTTCTAATCCGCTTTTGCCGAACTCGTTCTGCTCCCTTTTCCCATTGCATATCAGATTGGAAAGGCATTTATTTTCAATAAATATGAAGAAAATATGTGAAAAGTGGAATCAAAGTGCCTACCGGTTATTTATTAATAAATAAGTGTTTATCGGGTAGGGTTAGGGGTAGGTGTAGGGAGGACTTTATTCCTGTCCTAATAAGGCGGAATTTATTTAATATATATAATCATTTACACTCAATATGTTATTAGTGCAGACTGTTTTATAATGTACTAAATTACTGATGTGCAAATAGTATCTAATTACTATTTACACTTGTTGCAAAGAAAATACTGCTATTTTTACATATTGTAAATAGAAGCTATTGCTATTTTCACTTAGTGTAAATAGACCTTGCGTTACCATAAAAAAGCTCCTCGCCTGGTGGGTGGTGTCAGGTTTCGTATGACAAAATTAATTTTCAGTCAATCAACATTTATTTGTATAGCGCTTTACAACAACCATCAGGTATCCAAAGTGCTTCACATCAAAGATTAAAAATAAAACAACATATCATACAATAAAAGAATAAAACAATGAAATCAGAACAGGTTGCATAGAAACAGAAAAAGGAAATTGTCACACTACTACTGCGTATTAAAAGCCATTCTAAACAGGTAGGTTTTGAGTTTAGACCTAAACAGAGCTACATCTGTAATTGTGGGAATATGGGGGGGTAACTTGTTCCAGAGTCTCGGGGCAGCAACTGCAAAAGCCTGATCACCCCATCGTTTATACCTTGACCTTGGGACTTCTAAAACCAATTGATTTGAAGACCGCAAAGACCGGCTGTGCTCACGCAGGGTTAAAATCTCGGATAAATACTCCAGGGCCAGGCCATTTAGGGCCTTAAAAACAAACAACAAAATCTTAAAATCGATTATAAAACGCACAGGGAGCCAATGTAAGGTGTAGAGGACGGGAGTGATGTGTGATCTCACGCCTAGATGTATTTGTTAAAGGAGTCATGACCTGCAATTTTCACTTTTCCACGAGAATCAATGTATGTTATGATTGCCTAACGATTATACACTGGCCGGGAAGCCGATATTTAAAAGTGAAGCGTTCGTTTACCCCAGGGTTCATAAACCAGCGCGCGTGCACGCGCACTCAAATACGAGATTTTGATTTCAGCTCCGACTTGACGTCATGACGGGGCAGGATATACCATATATGTACACCGCAGACCTGCCGCAGGAAGTGCGCCCTGGCGCCCCTCCTCCCCTCATATTCAGTCGAGAAAGAAGCAGAAACGTAGTGCACACTGAGTTGCTCTGTTGTTGACTGCCAGAATCAACATGTAAATGTGTTTTCTCTCCCAAGAACGGACCAAGCTGTCAGGGACCAGTGGATTAAATTCATTTTTAATGACGCGGTTCCTACAACCCTTCCCACTGGCTTAACGTTATGTGTCTGTGCTAACTAAACATTTTACGCCGGAATCCTTCACAAATTTGAGGCAATATCAGGCGAAGTTGGCATCGAAGCTCGGGAAAAAGGGGCCATTTTCAACAATCAGACACTTGCCTGCAATTGAAACAGTAAGAATGTGTTTTTATTGCTCTACTCTGTGTAACAAACAGCAGCCAACTGCTAATGCGGCTATTGTATGCTAGCGGGAGTATTAGCTTCGAGGTAAACATGGGGAATGGCTGCTAACGTTACTTTGCAAACAACAAATGACTGAGATCATCATGAATTCGGCTATTGTATATTGATTGCCTAACGCTTATATATGAGGCGCCGTCTAGTTTGTGTGTGTGTGTGTGTGTGTGTGTGTGTGTGTGCGTGCTCGCGTCTCATATGAGTATGTGCGTGGAGAGTTCATATACATGTATGTGTGACTACTTAGTATGTATGCAAGCGTGTTTCATATATGTGTGCGTGAATGAAGTTTGATTTAAGCCCTAAACGGCGCCTCATACTTATACACTGGCCGGGAAGCCGGTCGCGGCCAGGTCGGGTTCATTCATAATTTGCGCCATGATGTCATTTTGTAATGATATGCTAAAGCGTCACCTGCGGTGTCAACCCCCTCCTTCCTGCCACCAATCAACGTGCCCCTCATTTGCATTATTAAAATGACTGTCCACGACAGCCAAAATATCGCATCAGATCTCGCGAGACAATAATGCCTTCAGAAATAAGGGTCTGAGGAGCTCTGTGTTTATTTTTTTTTCACTTTTCTTTTTTAGAAGGGCCTGAAAGACTATAATACAGCAGTAGGTATCCAAGGTAATACTAGGTCATGACTCCTTTAAAAACCGAGCAGCAGCATTTTGCTGCTGGAGGTTTGATTCAAACCAACATAAAGAGCATTACAGTAATCCAACCTTGAACTAATAAAAGCATGAATCGCCTTTTCCAGATCATCCCTGTTAAGGAAAGGCTTAACTTTAGCCAGGAGACGAAGCTGGAAAAAGTACATTTTTACAACATTGCTGATTTGCTTGTCAAATTTCATGTTGCAATCAAAAGTAACCCCCACATTTCTGAAGGTATGAAGCCAGAGCTCCCAAACTCACAGCTGAATCGTTTGGGGTGCCTGAATTACTGAAGATGATACACTCAGTTTTAGTTTCGTTTAAGTTAAGAAAGTTTTGTGACAGCCACAACTTAATATCGACGTGGCACGATTGGCGCCTGTGTTTGGCGATGCGTCTGTCACTTCTCTGCTCTCACGTACATTTGTAATCCTCCTTGTGATATTACTTGTGTCAACCCTATCAACTACCAGCTATGTCTCTGCAATCATACAATATGATCGGGCCGCGTTGTTCCGCATTAAGGCACATATGCAGGACTTGTGTATTACCTGGGACAGAAGTTATGAGTTTTTCCCTCCAAAACTGGAGTGCCAAGCGCCACCGTCGGAATACCTGCTGCTTACCCGGCACCACAGCAGGAGAAGGAAGCGGGGATCCAGGGCTGGGGTTCAAGTCTGGAGGAGAAAGTGGCGATCCCGTGGATTTTCTCCCGGGCCGAACGGATCCAGAGCTCCCGGGAGTGAGCGGTGCCTGAGGCCGGTTCCGGTCTGCGAGTCAGATCGGGACGCGGTCTGTGCGTCGTCACCTGTGTGGTGCACCTCCGACCGGATCTTCCCCACCCGGCCCGCTTGCCATCGTGCGCCCCGTCAGCGTGCCCTGTGCCCGGCTACCTGTCGGACGGATCATGCCATCCAGCCTGCCCCAGGACAGCCCTTGTCACGCACGCACTCTACCAGGATTGAACTTATCAACGCGCGCTCCATTGCGAACAAGGCTTTTACTCTGAATGACCATTTCACTAAGGAGAACTTGGATTTTATGTTTATTACGGAGACTTGGCAGCGGGAGAACGAACACTTTCATCTTAAAGAACTATGCCCCCCGGACTGCTCCGTGTTTGGGACTCCTCGGCTCGCGCGGTGTGGAGGCGGTCTTTCGTGACTCTTTCTGCTGCAGTTTGACGGACACAGCTTCGTTCGACTCCTTTGAGATGCAGATGTGTAAGGTTGGGAAAACACACCCCTATTACTGTGTTTTAGTTTACCGACCTCCGGGTCCTGCACGCACATTTCTTGATGATTTCTCTGAGTTTTTAACGTCTATCATAAAACTAGATCGCGTTTTAGTCCTTGGGGACTTTAATCTGCATATTGATGATCCCACTTGTTTGATTGCAGCTGAATTGTTGACTACCATGGACTCGTTTAATTTTGTACAGCACGTTTCTGGCCCCACGCATAAAAAAGGTCACACATTAGATTTGGTCTTCTCTTGTGGCCTAACCATTGATAAACTGAGTGTGGAGGAATTTCAAATTAGTGACCATTGTTGTAAATCTTTTAATTTGTCACTTATCATGATGCCTACTGTCTGCAATGTTGTAACACAAAAACGCATCATTAGTGAGACAACACTTAGTGATTTCTCTGCCTCCTTTGACTCTCGCTCTCGCTCCTTTGTTGATTGTGAGGATGTTGATTCATTTGTGCAAAGTTTCAACAACCACTGTCTGTCGATTTTGGATATGGTAGCGCCTGTTAAAAACATTTCAGGGTCACATAAAAAAGCCCTCCCATGGATGAATGATAACATTTGTAGTTTTAGGAGAAAATGTCGTAAGACTGAGCGTCTGTGGAAAACAACAAAATTAGAGGTACACAGACTCCATTTAAAAGATATGATACTGGATCTGAATGAATTGATAAAGCAGGCTCGCTCGGCTTATTTTTCCAATCTTATGTCAGGTAATAAGAAAAATCCTAAGGTCTTGTTTGACACCATTGAAAATCTAACTGCACCTTCAGCTCCTCTTGTGCCTGTGTACACACATGAGGACTGTAACAACTTTTTGTCATTTTTTGTGAACAAAGTACAAGACATTAGGGCCAGTGTAAAGTTCCCCTAATCACTGTGTGTTCTACTGGATTCTCAATGGTGTTGTCTTGGTCGTCCTTCACTCCTGTCAGCCTACAGGATGTGAAGACCTTAATAGGAAATATGAAACCGTCTTCAAGCCCCGCTGACATTGTCCCAACACCCCTGTTGTTGAAAATGTTCAAAATTGTTGGCCCCTGTGTGGTAAAAATAATTAACCTGTCACTTGTATCTGGCTCAGTCCCCAGCTACTTCAAACACGCTGTGGTAAACCCGATCCTTAAAAAGCCCAATCTTGACCCTTCAGAACCTAATAACTATAGGCCCATATCAAAACTTCCATTTATTTAAAAAATTTTGGAAAAAGTAGTGGCATGCCAGCTGACCTCCTTTATGGAGCAGCACAACTTGTTTGATATTTTTCAGTCTGGTTTTCGAAAATTGCACTCCACTGAAACAGCTCTTATCAAAGTCTCTAGTGATGTGATGATGGCAGCGGACACTGGCTGCTACACTGTACTTGTACTTCTCGATTTGACTTCTGCTTTTGACACGGTAGACCACAGTATACTGATCAACCGGCTTCATAATGAGATGGGACTATCTGGATCTGTCCTCCAGTGGTTCTCTTCCTATATTCATGACAGAACCTTTAATGTTGCTATAAACAATGTACAGTCAGATGTGACCAATTTGTCCTGCGGAGTGGCACAAGGGTCAGTTTTGGGCCCTATTTTGTTTTTACTGTACATTTTGCCACTTGGTCATATTATTGGTTGTTTTAAGGATGTATCGTATCATCTCTATGCCGACGATGTCCAGTTGTACTGTTATTTCAATGATGCTGAGTTCCATCGTTTGTCACTGTTCTTAGAGTGTGTGTCCTCTATCAAAGACTGGCTGGCCACTAACTTTTTGCAGATAAATGCAAGTAAGACTGAAACACTGATCTTTGCTCCAGACCACAAGATCCCGCTGATCAAACAGCACCTTGGCTCTCTTGGCTCCTCTGTCAAATCCAGCCTCAGAAACGTGGAGGTTGTGTTTGACCAGGCCATGTCTATGGAGATACACTCAAAACAGCTTGTCCGAAACTGCTTTTATCACCTTAGGAATATCTCTAAAATACGCAAAATGTTGTCAAAGAAGGATCTGGAAATTATTATTCATGCTTTTATATCAACTAGACTTGATTACTGCAACTCTGTCTTTACCTTCTTGAATAAGTCAGCTCTGAACAAACTGCAAATGGTTCAAAATTCTGCTGCTAGACTTCTAACTGGTGCCCCCAGAAGGTCTCATATCACTCCCGTTTTGTTGGCTCTCCATTGGCTCCCTGTAAAATTCAGGATTGATTTTAAGATTATAGTGCTGACTTTCAGGGCCTTAAACAGTCAGGCCCCACAGTACATCAAGGACCTTTTGACCCCGTATTCCTCTAGCCGCACTCTTCGGTCCTCTGGCCAGAACCTGCTTATGGTCCCCAAGACTCGTTATAAGACCCGAGGGGACCTGTCTTTTCAGTCTGTTGCCCCCAGACTGTGGAACGCCCTGCCCTGTCTCTGCGTCTGGCAGACTCTGTTGACTCTTTTAAAAAATATCTGAAGACTTGTTTATTTAAGAAAGCTTTTGGTTGATGGGTTTTCACCAGTGTCACTGTGATTTTACATATGTATATACATTTTTTATATTGTTTTGTTTTACCTTTCTCGTGTACAGCACTTTGTGATTTTAACTGTGAAAAGCGCTTTAGAAATAAACTTTACTTACTTACTTACTTAATATCATTAATACAACCAAGTAGGGAGTCTAGTGCGACACTGTCATTCGGTTTCAAAGGCAAATAAATTTGCAAATCATCTGATTAACAGTGAAAAGACAGGTTGTGATTTCCTATAATACCCCCTAAAGGCAACATATATAAAGAAAACAGGAAAATAGGATGGGGCCAAGAATTGAACCCTGGGGTACCCCACAAGAGAGAGGAGCAGCTGACGAGGAGCAGTCACCAATCATGACAGAAAAGCTCCTATTTGCCAAAAAGGAGCTAAACCATTGAAGTGCCGAACCTCGAATGCCTACACAATGATCAAGATGAGAGAGGAGGACTGCATGGTCCACCGTATCAAACGCCGCTGTAAGGTCCATAGCACTAAAACAGCAGGATTCCCTGCATCTACAGACAAGGCAATATCATTATTAACTCTCAGCAGTGCAGAATCAGTGCTGTGATGTGATCTGAAACCAGACTGAAATTTTTCAAGCACAGAGGTTTTTTTTTTGCAAAAAGGCTTGTATCTGTATAGAAACAACTTTTTCCAAAACCTTTGACAGAAAAGGCAGATGAGAGACTGGCCTAAAATTGGACAACACTGTAGGGTCAAGATTAGGCTTCTTAAGTAGGGGCCTGACCACAGCATGTTTAAATGCAGCTGGGACAGAACCTAAACTAAGACAAGAATTAAAGAAAGTAAGTAGACTCGACCCAATGGTGCTATTAAAAACCTCTTTCACTATCCTGGCTAGGACAATGTCTAACGGACAGAAGGTAGGTTTCGTGTGTTGCACTACCTCAGAACGCAGTGTCAGAGAAACTGGCTTAAATTCCTCAAACACAGCAGAAAGCACAGGAGCAGCAGGTACAAACACATTAAAATTAGCACTCCAGTTTTGCCTGACAGATGCTACTTTGTCAATAAAATAACAGAGAAACTTCTTACATGTACTGATTGAAACCTCTTTCGAATCAGAGGTGCATGGATTCACAACAGAGTTAATAGAATTAAATAACACTCTAGGTTCATGGCAACTGCTAGCTATGACCGAAGAGAGATGGTGCATCTTCGCCACCTTCACAGCCTTCTGGTATGCCGCTAGACCAGGGGTGTCAAACTCACTTCCTGGAGGGCCACTGTCCTGCAGAGTTTAGCTCCAACCAGCTCCAAAAACACCTGCCTGGAAGTTTCTAGTAATCCTGAAGACCTTGATTAGCTGGATCAGGTATGTTTAATTAGGGTTGGAGCTAAACTCTGCAGGGTTGTGGCCCTCCAGGAACTGAGTTTGACAGCCCTGGGCTAGACTGTCCTTTAATAAACCCAGTGATACAATTAAATTGTCCTTCTTCCACCTTCGTTCGGCTTGACTGCAGTGTTGCCTAAGGGCCCTTGTGGTGTCATTTAGCCAGGGGTCCACCTTAGATTTAATAGATTTAGTCCGAACGGGCAATAGAGTCTAGGATTGCAGTGCTTGTGGAATGGAACACAGAGAGAATGTTATCTGGGGAAGAGGGAAAGACCAGACCATTCATTGCATAAAACTGTGAGCCCACAAATGCAGAAGCAAACTCTCCACCTGAAGAGGGGGTGATGCAGTGGCGCCTAGAAGCTGAGGAAACAGGCTTAATAGCAGGTGGTGGAACACTGATCTCAAACTTGATGGAGAAGTGATCTGAGATACCAGTTTCAGTTATTTCTCCAAATGAAACTGAAAGCCCATATGAGATAATGAGATCCAAAGTGTGGCCGAGATGATGTGTTGACCCTTCCACACACTGATTAAAGCCAAAAGAGTTCAAAAGGGTTTTAAAATCATGAGCAAGTGGGTTTGACTTGGATATTGACACACAGCGGCACCATCTTGATCCTCCCTTCAAATAACTGAAGGTCTTTCATTTTTAATTCTAAATTTTAACTACTTTATAATAAAAAACTTTTCTAATCTTGACAAAACACATCGTCGGAAAAGGTCTTACGGTTCCATATCTGCCAAATGTTTTGTGACATTGAGACTAAAAATAAATCCATTTGTTACAGGTGAATGCATAAAAAACACCCAGTGGCTATTTTTGGTACAGAGCCTAAACACAATCTTAATCTTAAATTGTGTGATATCAACTTAAATTTGGAACACAAGTTGGTTAGACATATGGCTTTGATTTGATAGTAATTTTAGAGTAAAAATTATTTTGTAAAATATATATTTTATATAAAATATTTAGTAGAGTATGTTTGATTTACAGTAAATTTAAACTTCCATAACTTTTTCACTTTTTCATTTCACTTTTTCCAAGTTACTTTTTAATTAAAAAAAAAAAAAAAATGAAACAAGACCAAACTTATGTCTATATTCCAAAGCATTCTTGAATTTGACCACCATTTAAATTTGGATAGTGCAATGTTACGTATGTTCTCTAAAAGGGGGGTGACAGTTCCCTTTCAGACGCTCATGTTCGACGTTACGTCGACGTGACAACGTAATTGGGATCACTTCAGGGAGCCCTATCATCTTCGAGTGTCTACAGAACAAGCCAATGCCAGTTGGCGTGCGTGAATCACGTCACGCGCCCCACCCCGCAGCGCGAGTATAAACAGGAAGCGGGCGCACGCACATATCGTCTTTTACTTCGGAGCCAAGCTTCTGTTTGTCTTCCGAAATCTACAGACTGCTACTGTGTTAGAGACTCCTTCAAGACTCTCTCTCTTCAGTGTTGGTGTGACGGCGCGATCAGCGAGTGTCCGCGACCTTAAGCTCACACAACTGCTGTTTTCACAGCAAGCTTATTTCTGTGTCGGTATCGGTGGGCCTTTCCCTGATAGTGTTTACAGCACTGCTGCGGCCATGCCCTGGGTGCCTCAGCACTGTGAGAGTAGTGGAAACAGTATATTTCTTCTTTTCTTTCTTTTTCTTCACAAAAGAGCAACACAAGCGAACCCTGCGTCCTTTTTTTCTTGTGCGTTTCTGGGAGCGGCCGTTCCCTGGCGCCAGCAGACGGCCACAATAGTTGCCTCACATGTTTGGGCAATCAGCATGTTGAGGCAGCTTTTGTGAATAGTTCATGTTCCCATTGAGGGAATATGACTATGACCGTGTTAAGATCGAGACTCGCTTACCTCAAGGGAGGTGCAGTCCCCTCGCCTATGCCCCGATCTAGCGACTGTTCTGCCCCGCAGAATAGGCCTACTTCGGCGCTTAGCCAGGGTGATCTGAGGATCACCGTGAGGGCCTCCCCCGCCGAGACAATCTCTGTGGGCCCCTCACGCCTCACAAACGCGGCCACCGCTGGAGCTTCCAAAAGAACCTGCTGGTCCTTCTCTTGAACGACCAGCCGTGTCTTTTGGGGCTCCTCCTGACGACCAGATGTCGATCGTAGCATCGGAGGTGGAGCTTCGTTCCTCTGGAGATGAAGATTCAGCTGCGTTACCCCCCTTCGGGGAGTGTAGCGTTGCCCGAGTCCGATCCAGAGTGGGCAGCTATGCTTTCCCGGGCCGCCGAGAAGGTCAGGCTTGAGTGGAACCCTCCACCACATCCCAAACTTTCTCGGATGAATGATTGGTTTCTCCGGTGCCTTTCTTCCCGGAGGTGCACGAGGAGCTCACCAGGTCGTGGTCTGCTGGCTCCTCCCTCCTCACCACCCTTGACGGCGGAGCAGCCAAGGGGTATGTGGATCTCCTGCCAGTGGAGCGTGCTGTCGCGATGAAATTGTGTCCGGCGTCCGCTTCCTTCTGGCGGGGGAATCCACGCCTCCCGTCCAAGGCCTGTAAGTTTTCATCCGGTCTCACGGCGAAGGCTTACAAGGCCTGTGGACAGGCTGCTTCCGCCCTGCATGCCATGGCGCTCCTGCAGGTCCACCAGGCCTAGGAGCTCATGGATATGCACAAGGGCGGTTCTGACCCAGAGCTCCTCCGGGAGCTCCGTGCGGCAACTGACCTCGCCCTCCGGGCGACGAAGGAAACCGCACGTTCCGTCGGTCAGGCAATGTCCACCTTGGTGGTCCAGGAGTGCCACCTTTGGCTCAACCTGGCCAAAATGAGGGACACCGATAAATATTGTTTCCTGGATGCCCCTCTGTTCCAGGTTGGGTTATTCGGCGCAGCGGTTGAGAGCTTTGCCCAGCAGTTCTCGGCCGCCCAGAAGCAAACGGAGGCAATCCGACACATCCTGCCCCGGCGGACCGTTGCTGCCCCAACCCGTCTGCCGACCGCAGAGCCTTTGTCTGCTCGTCGCCGAGGTCGACCCCCTGCGGCGTCCTCCGCTCCCGCTAAGCCCCAGCAGCAGCAACCACTTAAGGCTCAGCGTGGAGCAAGCCGCATGAAGTTGACCCTGCCCATCCAGGCCGCTGCCAAACCAGGAGGCAAGCACAGGTGCAAACGACCCTGAGACGGGCGACCCAGAGGTGGATTGGACTGCTCTTCAGGAGATGGCGAAGGCGCCGCTCCTTCCCCCGGTCCGGGCAGAGAATCTTATGTTTCCCTTTTGTTTCTGTTCCGCCACTGGCCCCCGTACCCACAATTTCAACAAAAGAGCAGTTTCTGAAACCTCTAATTCCCAAGAGGGCGAGCTTGGCGGTCGACGAAGCTATGCCTTGTCACCGCAGACACGGTGATCAGCTTTCTGCAGAACCTCAACAGGTGTGCTCACATCCAACCCCAGAAATTACAGCCACAACTGTAGCCTTTCTGAATTGTTGAAAGGAAGTCTGTGACAACTTGTTTTGCCACAAATTTTCCCGCAATTTGAAACTGCACAAAATCGCTCCATTATTAGCTGTCTGTTTCAAATGCTTTCAATTTAGACAGCGATCTTCTGCTTCTTCTGTGTATTCAATGAAATGCCAGTGGTTTGCTTGCAAAGGTGCATTATCGCCACCAACTGGGCTGGAGTGTCTATTATTCAAGCTCTCAACGGTAGAATGTACGGGTGTGAGGCGTTTGGAAAAATAGGTCCACAGTTTTACAACGAATGGTAAAACACCTGTTGGAAAGCATCTTTTGCAGCGATTTTTGTGTGAGCATATCAGTGAACACCCCTGACCACTCGGTGAGTTTCACGTCTTTGTAAATGAAAGTTTAATGTGTTTTAGGAAGGATTGTTCCAGTGCACCTATGCAGCCATTGTGTGCTACTACAGAAACCGAAAATTCTTGGGCCAGCAGCATGTGTCCAAATTTCAATCTTAACCGTTCTATATCATCAGAAACGATCTGTAAACAGGGCTTTATCAAAATCAAATCAAATCAAACTTTATTTCTATAGCACTTTACAGCAGCCACAAGGTGTCCAAAGTGCTTCACATCAGGTACAAATAAACAAATACCACATTAAACAAAAAACAGAGTAAGAGGAAAAGCAAAAAAAACATGAAACATAACAGCAATTATTAGTTTGCTTTAAATTAATACAAGTTATATATGATTACTTAAAATCATCAGCAGAAAGAGTAAAAATTGTTGCATCACTACTGTGTATTAAAAGCCATTTTAGACAAACAAGTTTTAAGTTTTGTTTTAAAAAGTACGAGATCTGTTACAATATGAATGTCCGGGGGGAGCTTATTCCAGAGTTTAGGCCCGGCAACAGCGAAGGCCCTATCGCCCCACTGTTTATACCTAGACTTCGGAACCTGTAAAGTCCGTTGATCAGAAGACCGCAACCGCCGATTTTGTCCACCCAGAGTTAAGAGCTCCGACAAGTACTCAGGAGCTAGCCCATTCATAGCTTTGAAAACAAACAATAAAATCTTAAAATCAATCCTAAAACGCACCGGAAGCCAGTGCAGAGTAGCTAGAACTGGAGTGATATGTGCGCTTCTAGGTGTACTTGTTAAAAAAACGAGCAGCAGCATTTTGTACAAGTTGAAGAGATGAAAGAGATGATTGAGTCAGACCAACATAAAGAGCATTGCAATAATCAAGCCTTGAACTAATAAATGCATGTAAAGCCTTTTCTAAATCGTGCTTAGTCAAAAGAAGAAGTTGGAAAAAGCTTATTTTAACCACATTGCTAATCTGTTTATCAAATTTCATGCCGCAATCGAAAGTCACTCCCAAATTTCTGACAGTTTGCTTGGCGCACGAAGTCAAAGCTCCCAAACTTAAAGCTGGATTAATTGACATGCATTTTGTATTGAAGATAATGCATTCAGTTTCATCTCCATTCAACTTAAAGGAGTCATAACCTGCAATTTTCACTTTTCCACGAGAATCAATGTATGTTATGATTGCCTAACGATTATACACTGGCCGGGAAGCCGATATTTAAAAGTGAAGCGTTTGTTTACCTCAGGGTAAATAAACCAGCGCACGTGCACGCGCACTCAAATACGAGATTTTGATTTCAGCCCCGTCTTGACGTCATGACGGGGCAGGATATACCATATATGGACACCGCAAACCTATGCCGCGGGAAGCCCGCCCCTCTCCCCCTCATATTCAGTTCAGTCGAGAAAGATGGAGAAACGAGTACACACCTGAGTTGCTCTGTGGTTGACTGCCACAAACAACATGTAAATGTGTTTTCTCTACCAAAAACGGACCAAACTATCAGGGACCAGTGGATGAAATTCATTTTTAATGACGCTGTCCCAACAACCCTTTCAACTGGCTTATCGTTAGGAGTCTGCGCTAAACATTTCACACAGGAATCATACACAAATTTGGGGCAATATCAGGCGAAGTTGGCCTCGAAGCTCTGTTTGGAAAAAGGTGCAATTCCAACCATCAGAGACTTGCCTGAAATTGAAACGGTAAGACTGAGTTTTTATTGCTCTACTGTGTGTAACAAACAGCAGCTAACTGCTAATGCGGCTATTGTATGCTAGCGGGAGTATTAGCTTCGAGGTAAACATGGGGAATGGCTGCTAACGTTACTTTGCAAACAACAAATGACTGAGATCATCATGAATTCGGCTATTGTATATTGCCGGTCGCGGCCAGGGGTGCGTTTCCCGAAAGCATCGTTGGCCAACTATGGTCGCAAGTTCATCGCAATGTCCATTGAACTCTATTGGTAACGACGGAACTTGCGACCATAGTTGGCCAACGATGCTTTCGGGAAACGCACCCCTGGTCGGGTTCATTCATAACTTGCGCCATGATGTCATTTTGGAATGATATGCTAAAGCGTTACCTGCGTTGTCAACCCCCCTCCTTCCTGCAACCAATCAACGCGCCCCTCATTTGCATTATTAAAATGACCGTCCACGACAGCCAAAATATCGCATCAGATCTCGCGAGACAATAATGCCTTCAGAAATAAGGGTCTGAGGAGCTCTGTGTTTATTTTTTTTCCACTTTTCTTTTTTAGAAGGGCCTGAAAGACTATAATACAGCAGTAGGTATCCAAGGTAATACTAGGTTATGACTCCTTTAAGGAAGTTCCGAGAAAGCCACAACTTGATATGATCAATGCAATTTTGCAAACGGTTTAATGCAGTACAGTCATTTGATTTCATAGGCAGATAAATTTTCAAATCATCTGCATAACAATGAAATGACAGATTATACTCGTTTATTATAGCCCCTAGTGGCAACATATACAAAGAAAACAGGGTGGGGCCAATAATTGAACCCTGGGGCACACCGCAATAGAGAGAAGCTTTAAGTGTCAAGTCAAGTCAAGTCAAGTCATCTTCATTTATATAGCGCTTTTAACAATGTAGATTGTTTCAAAGCAGCTTTACAGAGATAAATATATATAATTTATATAATAAATATTCGTATAATTTATGGTAACAGAGATTGTTTTGGCTTTATACAGGGGTGCAAACACATGTATGGTCAAAAAAGAGAGAGGTAATCGAAGCCCTCGTCCCGCGGCAAATATCAATTGATACTACATTGCCACCATCCCCAACCCACCCCTATAGGCACATAGAGTCAAATGAAATTTAGAAAAACTTCTTGCACTTCTTCTTCTTGCTTTACTGCTACTTCCTGAAAATAATTTCACCTGATGATTTGAATAGCTCTTTTTGTAAAGAATTAATAATTCTAGGATGATTGGGGTAATTGTGTAGGGTAGGCCTAGTGCATCTGCATAGAAACTAATAAACAAAATACAAATATAAATACAATAAAACACAAATACACGAGAAATAAAGCAGTGCTTTATGTTTTTCAGGTAAATTAACTGTATTAAGTATTAATACAGTTTATCTTTTGACAAAACATGATTTTTCTCTTTCTCTTTTGTTGTTTGAATAACTTTGGTGACACAAACAGCTGCAGGTATATTGGGTGCTGTCCCTTTAAGACGAATGCACGTATCTAATACCGGTAATGACCAGTCTATGGTAATGACACGCATCCGTTTTATTTTGTCTACGTTTACGGGGAAACTCGTTGAGACGGACACTGGCTTATTTTTTCGTGCACACATGTCTGTTCAAACACAAATAGATAAGAAAGAAAAGGGAATTCGGTGTTCACGAACTTCACGTGCTGTCTGCGACTGCGTGGCTCTGTGCGCCGACAGACTATCTACATTTGGATGTTAAACATAATGTATCCTGATACAGCAAAGACAACGTCGGCAGTATTGACGGCAAAATAGGCTGACGGGCAATATTTGAAAATCGATAATTAGGCCTATTTTTTAAATTACAATTATATATGCATTTGTCAAAACCGAGAGACTTTCAAGCATCAAAATGTAATTTATTAATATGTATTTGCGCCTTCTATTTTGTCTGAAAACTTCCAACACTCTTGCGTGTCGCGTGAAAAAGAGGCGTCGGTTGCGGTTCTATTTCTAGCACGCGGTTTCGGCGCGGCTCGAGAAGTGTGTGTGTCACGCAGGCATTGTGCTCTAACACAAGCTCTAACCAGTTAACATGAGAGCCGACATAAAAACGGACACTCCACGCCACGCAGAGAGAAATGTGATGCAGTGGCAGATCCAGAGTGAGACAGAAACACTAGTGGTTCACGCTTGCGCACATACTGCTGGTTTGGCGCGCAGTGTTCTGATTCGCTTATTTCCTATTTACTTGTTGGTGGACGCAATCCAGAATTACTGTTGGTTAAATTATAATCCCCCCCCCCCCCCTTAAAAAAAAAGTCTTCGGATCTGCACGATTCACACAAGTCACCCAAACTGACGTGAAAAAAGCGGGAGGCGCCGAAAAGCGCGCTGTTTGCACCCCTGTTTATAGCGGTTCTTTAATAAAGTTATTTTCCAGCTAAAGTTAGTTTTGATTGATTCGCTTCCGTCGCAACGATCATTTGTTATTAAATTAGGGGCCGCCAAGATGACACCATTCTCTCTACAAAGACTTTAAACGCGAACCTGGGATAAACGCTGATGGCGTTCACATGCGCATTAAGAATTGGTTCTATAGTTATTTGCGTTTAAATATATGTGCGCAGGTTTGGAATTCCCTACAAACCAAGCCTAAACAAAGTAATAATGTCTTATAAAATTTTGATACAGAATTGTATTTTTTATTTTATTTTATTTTGTTACTTAGGGGTAGGTAAAACGTTTTATCTGTAGAGTGGTAAAGGGATCCTCCATAGGGAGAGACTATTTGGCACTTCAGCACTGCGTTGTCATCGGGTCCAGGCGAAGGTCCTTCGTCAGATCTGGATACAGCCTGGATCCGGCAGGCTGCGGGAAAACCTCGGGATAAACAAAGACACTAAAATTAGCATAGATGCCATTCTTCTTATGATGTAATGAGTACATCAGGATTTATGGGAAGTGTTCCCGGTTCCGGCTGACCTAATCTATGCAGCCTAACATTGAATTATAGAAGTCTATAATGTATTATGTGAATGCTAGGTCAAAGAGAGGTGTCTTTAATCTAGCTTTGAACTGACAGAGTGTGTCTGCTTCCCGGACAATGTTCGGAAGACTGTTCAGAAATTTTGGTGCTAAATAGGAGAAGGATCTACCGCCAGCAGTCGATTTTGATATTCTAGGTATTATTAACTGGCCGGAATTTTGAGATCGCAATAGACGTGAAGGACTATAATGCATTAAGAGCTCGCTTAAGTACTGCGGAGCTAAACCATTTAGTGCTTTGTAAGTAATCAGCAATATTTTAAAATGTATACGATGTTTAATAGGCAGCCAATGCAGTGTTGACAGAACCGGGCTAATATGGTCATACTTCCTGGTTCTGGTAAGGACTCGAGCTGCTGCATTTTGAACTAGCTGTAGTTTGTTTATTAAGCGTGCAGGACAACCACCCAGTAGAGCATTTCAATAATCTAGCCTTGAGGTCATGAACGCATGAACTAACTGTTCCGCATTTGTCACTGAGAGCATATGGCGTAATTTAGATATATATTTTAAGATGGAAAAATGCAGTTTTACAGATACTAGACACGTGACTTTCAAATGAAAGATTGGTATCAAAGAGCACACCCAGGTTCCTAACCTACGACGAAGACTTAACAGAGCAGCCATCAAGTGTTAGACAGTATTCTAGGTTATTACGTGAGGAAGTTTTTTGTCCAATAATTAGAATCTGTTTTTTTTTTCAGAATTTAGAAGTAGGAAATTACGAGTCATACAATTTTTTTATATCAGCTATGCATTCCGTTAATTTTGTGAATTGGTAAGTTTCGTTAGGTTTTGAAGAAATATACAGCTGAGTATCGTCGGCATAACAGTGAAAGCTAATGCCATGCTTCCTAATGATATCTCCTAATGGTAGCATGTACAGAGTGAACAGCAGCGGTCCTAGTACTGAGCCTTGTGGTACACCATACTGAACTTGTGATCGATGAGACATCTCTTCATTTACTGCTACAAACTGATAACGGTCAGATAAGTATGATTTAAACCATGCTAGTCCAATTCCACTAATGCCAACATAATTTTCGAGTCTATTTAAAAGAATGTTGTGGTCGATAGTGTCAAATGCAGCACTAAGATCGAGTAACACTAATAGAGAGACACAACCACGATCGGATGATAAGAGCAAATCATTTGTGACTCTAATGAGGGCAGTCTCAGTACTATGGTACGGTCTAAATCCGGACTGGAAATCCTCGCAGATATCATTTCTTTCAAGAAAGGAACACAGTTGTGAAGACACTGCTTTTTCTAATATCTTTGACAGATAAGGTAGATTCGAGATCGGCCTGTAATTGACTAATTCTGTAGGATCAAGGTGCGTTTTTTTAACAAGCGGTTTAATCATAGCCAGCTTAAAGGTTTTTGGTACGTATCCTAGAGACAAAGATGAATTAATGATATTAAGAAGAGGATCTATGACCTCTGGAAGTATTTCTTTCAGTAGCTTAGTCGGTATAGGGTCTAACATACATGTTGTAGATTTAGATGATTTAACGAGTTTAGTAAATTCTTCCTCTCCTATAGCAACGAATGAATCAAATTTTTCCTCAGGGAGACTACAATGCACTGCCTGATGCGATACTGTAGTAGACGGTTGCATAGTTATACTTTTCTCCCTGATATTATCAATCTTATAAGTGAAGAATTTCATAAAGTCATTACTGCTGTGCTGCTTGGAAACTTTGGTGCTTGAAGTATGTAGTACTAACAAGTGCATGTCTAGTAGTGTACACTTACAAGAGAGTTCCAGTAACTTAAAACTAATTTGTATAGTATACTTGATCATTTAATTTAGATATACTCATTTATGCTAGTTGTGTTAACTCTGATGTTTTCTGCATACAACTTGGAATTACTGAGTTTACTTTACTTCAAAAGCAATCCAGTTTACTTGTTAAAACCATGCAAACCGATTGCACTTAAAAGGGCAAGTAAGCTTTACTCCAATAACTTAAATGCTATCAATCATCTATTATACATCATTGAGAATACTTTCACAATTTTACAAAGATAACGTACAACTTGACAAAAAAATTTAAGGCAATGATACAGTTCAAAGGTAAATTTATTGTATTTGTTTTCTTAACAACTGACACAGGGGTGGTCCACACAAGTTTGCATTGGGGTATACAATTTATGTAAATAGTCACTTTAGGTTTTTATATTTTTTTGAAAACAAAAAAACGGAAACACTTTATAATAAGGTTTATTAGTTAACATTAGGTAGTGTATTAACTAACATGAACTAACCATGAGAAATAAATTTGTTACAGTATTTATTAATCTTTGTTAATGTTAGTTAATAAAAATACAGCTATTCATTGTTCATGTTAGTTTACAGTGCATTAACTAATGTTAACAAATACAACCTTTGATAATAATAACGTATTAGTCAATGTATATAAAATCTGAATAAAAATAAATATATTTGAGACCATTCCCTGACTCTAACAGATTCTCAACAAACAGCTTTAACAATTCAATACATAACAATGACTCACTTTAATCAATAACACTTCGGAGACCAAACTTGATATATAGAAGTGCAAAAAAAGTGGCTACATTCATTAACGATGGAATAGTATTTCATCATTTAATGGAATAGTATTTAATCGTTTAAGCCTAAACGATGAAAAAGCAATGTCTCTGACACACATGTACATTAGAAATGAATACGCTGACAGCATCTTAAAGGGTTAGTTCACCCAAAATTTTTAATTCTGTCAGTAATTACTCACCCTCATGTTGTTCCAACCCCGTAAGACTTTCGTTCATCTTAGGAACACAAATGAAGATATTTTTGATGAAATCTGAGAGGTTTCTGTCCCTCCATAGACTGCAATGTCATTGCAACTTTCAAGGCCCAGAAAGGTAGTAAAGACATAGTTAAAATAGTCCATGTGACTACAGTACTTCAACCTTAACCCTCTGGAGTCTGAGCGGTTTTCTGGGCCCTGGAGGTGTTCTGACATGCTCTGACATTTGTGCTTTTTTCAGTTATTTATAAACATGTTAATGGCAAAGGTGTAAATTCACTCTATATAGCACAAACAGGGCTACCAAAATATGTGATCACCATGCATGTATATTTTTTAATTTTTAAGAGAATAATGTTTATGCATGGTTATTAAAAAAAATACAAATGAAAGTTGCTGAAATAAGACCACAAAACTCATAATAAATATGTGTCAATAAGACTTTTGACTAATGGATGTTGTTCCTTCGAGTTCTGGCTTCAAAATTATGTGAAAATTCAGACGTAACGTAATTCTACGCCATTCAGGTGTGACACTGACTGAGCCACAATGCAAGGACAAAAGATATATTTAGAAGAAGACTTATATTGACCATTTAAGATTTTGCTTGCATCTATCTTGTAAATATGTTTTGCTATTTTATTAAAAAGGTTACAATTACAACAATAATTACAATTTCAACAATATTTCAAGTGTACTCTTTCTTTGTAAAAAAAAAAAAAAAAAGATTATAGGCCTACATTTTATCTATGTATTCATTAGTTTGAATATAGCCAACATTAGAACAGCTAACATCTTAGTTGATGACTTTATTTTTGACAAAAATAGTATTTTATATATATATAGAAATTGCTAAACAAAAGCTTATTTGATGTGGCAGTATATTCTACAGTAAAAACTGTACTCAAATCTAGTCAACAAAATGTTGTCTTTCATATTTCGCCTGACTGTAACGTTGTTTTTATGAAATATTGGGGCATATAAATGTTAATTTGCAGTTTTAATACGTTGCTTATACAAATAGCCTACATTTTATTTCAACATATTTCAGTCGATTTTTACTCATCTCAGTATAGCAATACAGTTTGCTAAAACATCATCATTCATTCACACACGCGATTTAAATTTAAACTGTCTTTTTACGAGCTGAGGTAAACAGCGCGCATCTCTGCCATTCATTCATAAACAGAAACCCGATTCACGTGAGAAGGAAAAAAACTTACTAGGCTACTGTATTCCTCAGCTCGCTCCTCGATATACCCGCACTTCTGAGGTACATTTTCCATTATTATTATTCCTCACAGCGCTGCGAGACGGTGTAAACAAGTAATGATCTGAATAAACTTGTGTTTCTCGAGCTGATATGGGGGCGTTCACAGGATTGCGCGGATTGCCTCAGCCATTTGCGTTTGAATAGCGTGCGCTCTCCGTGGGCGGAGTCACATTACATTTGAATCAGCTGTAATGAGCTCGACTGGAATTGCTCTCTTTTAATACAGATTTCACAAGATGAGAATATTTGTTTTTTATATAAATTACTTCATTTAAAATAAGAGAATTCAAGCTTCATGCCTGTGTGTCTGTATGCCTGTTGAACTGAGTATTCGCTGAGTTATTCATTTTCGGACGCGTTTCAGAATGGACTACACTGACAGAGAGAAGGCAGAACTCGCATCACGTTTATTTTTCTTTATTTGGCAAAAAGCACAACACTTTGTTTTTATTGTGAGTATACACAAAAATAATACACATTTAACAGAATCGATTGATGTATGAAACTCCTATGGAAAATCAAAGTCAACAGAGTATTTATGAGTTTCTTTTACACTGATAAAAAAAAGCGAGCTGGTATCGCCGGCGATACCGCCGACCTCAGGGGGTTAATGTTATGAAGCAACAAGAATACTTTTTGTATGGTGTGGGAGACCCGGTCTGTGGGAGACCCGGCATTCTTCCTGGCACATCAACTGCCTGGAAATGCTGGCGGTCTACAAAGCTCTGAGGAGCTTTTTCCCGGACCTCCGCGGCCACCATGTCCTGATACGCTCGGACAATACTTCTGTAGTTGCGTATCTGAATCATCAGGGGGGTCTGAGGTCGCACCCTCTATGCAGACTGGCACACCAGATCCTTCTGTGGTCCCAGGGGAAATTGTCGTCTCTCAGAGCGATGTATGTCCCCGGGGACCAAAATCAGGGAGCAGACGTCCTGCCGAGACAGGGGCTGAGGCCCGGGGAGTGGCGACTCCACCCCGAGGTGGAAGCCATGTGCGTGAGATTCGGCCCAGTGGAAGTGGATCTGTTCGCGTCTCAAGAGACGTCCCACTGTCCACTGTTGTTCTCTCTCAGGCATCCAGCTCCACTGGGGCTGGACGCTATGATGCAGACGTGGCCGAGGCTGCGTCTGTACGCATTTCTACCGATCGCTCTGCTCCCGGGAGTCTTGGAGCGGGTCTGCCGGGAGGAGATCAGCCTGCTTTTAGTAGCACCCCGCTGGCCGACCCGGGTATGGTTCTCGGACATTGTAGCACTACTGGACGGTCTCCCGTGGCAGGTCCTTCTGAGGAGGGATCTGCTGTCGCAGGCAGGGGGCACAATATTTCACCCCCGGCCAGAGCTGTGGAACCTCTGGGTCTGGCCCCTGAGGGGGCTCGGTACCTAGAGGCTGGCCTGTCAGCAGGTGTTGTCGAGACCCTACTCAGCTCCAGGGCTCATTCCACCAGGAGACTGTACAGCCTGAAGTGGAATGTGTTTTCCACTTGGTGTAGAGAGTGTGAGGTGGACCCAGTTAACTGCCCAGTGACTTCAGTGCTGGAGTTCCTCCAAGATCGTTTCTCCGCCGGTCTTACCCCGTCCACACTTAAGGTGTATTGTATATACTGCCATTGGGGCTTTCCACTCGCCTGTAGGTGATGGGCCCTTGGGGAAGCACCATCTGGTTGTACGTTTCCTCCGTGGGGCTCGGAGGATGAGGCCTGCGGCTCGCTCCAGAGTCCCAACTTGGGACCTGGCGGTGGTACTTGAAGGGTTGGCTGAGGCCCCCTTCGAGCCACTGGAGTCGGCTGAGGCGAAGAACCTGACCTTCGCTATGTGCCCAAGGTGCCGTCTAATGTGGCACGGTCAGTGGTTCTTCAGGCCTTCTATCCTCCACCTCACGTGACGGCGGAAGAGGGGAGACTTCACCTGCTCTGCCCAGTCAGAGCCCTGAGAGTGTACTTGGAGAAGTCTTCTCAGTGGAGGAAGTCAGACCAGTTGTTGGTGTGCTTTGGTTCACCCAAGAAAGGGCTGCCTGCATCTAAACAGACAGTCAGCAATTGGATTGTTCAGGCTATAGCCACGGCTTATCAGGTGCGCAATTTGCCTACACCTATGGCCGTGAGGGCACATTCCACCAGGGGCATGGCCTCCTTGGTGGCCTTCCTTTCTGGCGTCTCGCTTCAGGAGATCTGCGAGGCGGCCGGATGGGCCACCCCGCACACCTTCATACGCTTCTACAGTCTGCAACTCCCTGTGACGCCTGGCGCCAGAGTGCTCGCGTCCTAAGTGTGCCTGGTCTCCCAGCTTCACACTAGGGCGGGCGTGATTACGGTGTGGCATAGTGGGCATTACGTTCCCCAAAGTGTCGTCACGACGACGACGCAGTGCGAGTTCCCTCGAAGGGGAACGTCTCGGGTTACGACTGTAACCCTTGTTCCCCGAGAAGGGAACGAGACACTGCGTCTCGTCGCCACACCTATCACGGGCAGAGCGCTTGCTTCATCGCAAAGGAGCTAACGTGTGTTTGTGCCGGCGTCCCCTTGTATCTTCCGGTTATGCCGTCATCTACTACGTCATGACGCAGCACCAATCAGGATTGGACAGATTTCATTCATGATTCAGATGCGCTACGCTGGGGGCATTCCCCAAAGTGTCGTCACGACGACGACGCAGTGTCTCGTTCCCTTCTCGGGGAACAAGGGTTACAGTTGTAACCCGAGGCGTTTTTTTTGCGCACAAAAAGTATTCTCATCGCTTCATAATATTAAGGTTGAAGTACTGTATACTTCACATGGACTATTGTAACGATGTTTTTTTCTGGGCCTTGAAAGTTGCAATGACGTTACGGTCATTGGGGGGTAGAAAGCTCACAGATTTCATCAAAAATATCTTTATTTGTGTTCCGAAGTTGAACAAAGGTCTTACGGGTTTTGAACGACATGAAGGTGAGTAATTACTGACAGAATTTTCATTTTTGGGTGAACTAACCCTTTAACTTGCTCATGAACTAATGGGCTGACAATTTTAAACAAGTGGCTTAGTTTCCCTTTTATTTTTCTATCAACTAATCTAATTCCACTGTCATAAACAAATGTAATCTAATGCCAAACATCATCAATCTTGCACATTTGATTACTCACCAGGAGATTGTTCAGAGATTGCAGTTTTGGTGAGAGTTTGTTCTGTCTCAAAGCAAGCATCAATTTCTGAATGAAGTTGAAAGTATTTTTCATGTCTTTTGGGTAATCCAAATTTAAAGGATAAGACAGACCAAAATAGATGCAAATTGCCTGAGGCAGGTTCTGCAGATTATCCATTACAATACCTCGCTCAACAATGATGGCTGTAGACACTGGGCAAAGGTAGAGTTTATTTAGAGAGGGAAGTTGTTCTTCATCAATGACAGTCAGCACCCCAACAGATAGTTGTGCCCAGGCTTCATCAACATCACATACCTGAATGAAACCAAACAATAAAAATATTACAACAGAGAAAAGTGAAAAGGCATGATTTATAAATTATAAATGAAAATTTTATCATTTAAAAATGATTTAGTGAATGGCTGTATATTTTAATGATGGATAGATGCACTTTTATCATGGATGGATGCATTTTGATGGACTTCAAAAAAAATACGGCCATTCACTGCCATCATAAAGCTTGAATGAGACAGGACATTTTCTAATATAACTCTGATTGTAATCGTCTGAAAGAAGAATGTCATATACACCTAGGATTACTTGAGGGTGAGTAAATCATGGGATAATTTTAACTTTTTGGTGAACTATCCCTTTAAGTATGCAAGGTATTGAATTAAAACTACAGTACAAATTATTTTGTTAAAGGGTTACTTCACCCAAAGATATAAATTATGTCATTAATTACTCACCCACATGTCATTCCATACCTTTGAGACTTTTGTTCATCTTCAGAACACAGATGAAGATATTTATTATGAACTCTGAGAGCTTTCGGTCCCTCCATAGGCAGCCTAGGCACCTAGCACTTTAAAGCCCTAGAAAGGTAAGAAGGACAAAGTAATCCATGCAAATTGAATGGTATAATCTTAATTTTATGACGCAATGCAAGTACTTTGTTTGTGCAAAAAAACAATATTCCACTTTATTTACAAAATAACTGACCTGCAATGCATGTTCATGAGGACATCACAAGGTATGTGTGTTTTGCTCATGCATGAGCAGCCAGTTGTTGATCTTTGAACAATTCGATAAGATTTAGTAAAACAATTTTTATTTATTTTTTTACAAAAAGCACTCATGTTGCTTCATGAAATGAGGTTAAACCACTGGAGTCAGATGAGGTACTTTAATGATTTATTTCATTGCTGCCTATTGAGGAACAGAAAGGAAATCATTAAAAGTATTTTCATTTTTTGTTCTGAAGATCAAAAAAGATCTGAAGATCAAAAAAGTGTCATTACCATTATGCCTTTAAGTGGAGAAGTGACTATTAAAGGATTAGTTCACTTTCAAAAAAAAAAAAGTCCTGATAATTTACTCACCCCCATGTCATTCAAAATGTCCATGTCTTTCTTTCCTCAGTCGAAAAGAAATTGAGGTTTTTGAGGAAAACATTCCAGGATTTTTCTCCATATAATCTTCAATGGCAACCAACTTTTCAAATGTTCAAAGAAGGTTCAAATGTCAGTCTCAATGCAGCTTCAAAGTCTCTACACAATCCCAATCGAGAAATAAGGGTCTTATCCAGCGAAACAATCTGTCATTTTCACACACAAAAAAACAATTATATACTTTTTAACCACAAATGCTCGTCGTGTACCATCTCTGAGATGATCCACGCATTGCGTCATCACGTTGAAAAGGTAATGCGTCAAGTTATTTGTCTGTGTACTCCGGTTCAAAAAGGTAGGGAAGGGCGGACATCTTTGTTTTAATTTTTTTTTTTTTTTTTTTTTTTTTTTGTGACCTTTCCAACATAATGACGAGATACATGGCATCTCAGATGGGCATTTGTGGTTAAAAAGTATATATACAGTATATATTTGTATATATAGTTTCTCAAAAACCTTAATTTCTTTTCGACTGAAGAAAGAAAGACATGGACATCTTGGATGACATGGGGGTGAGTAAATTATCAGGAAATTTTTATTTGAAAGTGAACTAATCCTTTAAGATTTCAGTCCACAGTTAAAGAGTTTATCAACAAAACCCCACAACACTTTAGACAACAGCTAGATAGATTGTAAGCAAAACCATGATCAACTCAGAATAATAATAAAAAATTAAGGCTGCAGTAAACTCACCCCTGTATTAATTTGCTGCATAAGCTCATCTAATTTCTCTCCAATGCTTCTTGAAGACATGAGGATTGTGACAAAGCGTGGTGTGTAGCGATCCACAGCACCATAAAAGTTACTCTGCAGCCTGCAGATCTGTGGGGACTATCCTGTTAAACTCTGCAAACACATACAACACAGGCAAAAAAAAAAAAGGCATGGGACAGTGTGGAAATCTTTCAATGAACAATTATTTTTGATTTTTCTTATCTTTATAAAAAATATCTTTCAATGCATGGTCAGGCCAACATGCCAATTCTAAAGCCAAACCTAAACAGAATGTGGTTTCTCATGGTGGAAAAGGGTATGAATAAGTACTTGTCTCTCTGTAAAAAGAGCTGGCCACTGCTCCATCTGCATCCACAATTTCACGTCTTCGCATTGAGAAGGTCTGGTCCATCTTAGATGCAGTGATAAAGCAGTTGAGTTCGAGTAAAAAAAAAAAAAAAATATTGCATTACAATCTGAATTTACTCAATTTAAAAAATAATAGTTTAATGATGTTGTGAAATCACAAATACTGTCAAAAAGCATTACATACTTCATCTCTGCATAAGCTGCAGGTTACCTTTAACTGTAGATGTGCGACGTTTCACCAGATTTGGAACCTTAATAATTTATAAATGAGAATGCATCAGTGAAAATGGTAAAATAGAAAACCATAATTATTACATTTGGGACAAATAAATAGCTTTTTAGGCATTCCAGGAACTGTTATGGTACAGTACAAAAACAACAACAGTCCAAACCATATTCTTCAAGCTCTAATTCTCTCAATTATTTGGTAGACATTAAGGAAATCAGTAAAAATTAGCGACAGACAGTAAAAAAATAACCATTCACACAAAAGTTGCATGCTTGATTACTCACCTTATTATTATTCCAAAAACGTAGCGAAGCTCCAGATAAAAATGTAGGTAGTCTGTCAAAGTCTTTCCACATCTGCAAAATTGGCGCCGAAAATGAAATACGCACAGAATCTATTTTGCATGCTCTCACAAGTACCGCTTCTTCTTCTTCTTTGTTTTTTCTGCACATTAGGCATGCTTTAATTCACTGCTGCCTCTCACTGGTTTAGTAACGTCATTGCATCCTTTGTTGCTACTTGCTTATTTCAAGTAAGCAGTTAGGAGCGAACTGAATCTGTTTAAAGAGGGCGCCCTGTTTTTATCGTAGCCATTAGCAGCGAGGGGAGTTGAACAGCTGATGCATCTCAGCTGATGAGACCGTGTTGTTGGCCAATAGCGTTAGCAGTGTCTTAACTACCTGGCCTGCCAGAACTGACGCTTACACTCAATATATATTTTCGATCCTTTAACCCTGCCCCCATCAGGTGCAGGACTAGACACCACTGTAGTAGTACCATTGTACCTTATTTAAACAATATTATTATCATTGGTAAACATTTGTAAACACATCGTCCTAGCATAATACCATAGATGGTATGCAATATCTAGAATGTATCTATTAAAGGGTTAGTTCACCCAAAAATGAAAATTTTGTCAGTAATTACTCACTTAAAAATGTTGGGTTAAAAATAACCCAACGAATAACCCAACTGTGGATTGGTATAGCGCCTTCCCAACTGTGGGTTATTTTAACCCAATGCATTGGGTTAAACTCCAGTTGGGTTAAAGTAACCCAACAGTTGAGTTAAATATTTATTTTTTATTTATGACCTTATTTTAATAAATAAAATACACATTGTTTTCAAATACAGATTGTTTATTTGTATAAACAATACATATGTTTCAACAAATATATTTTTCATTTACAAACTATGTATTGGGGAGTCTAGCATTTAATGTAAATATACATAATTGTGTACAAATTCAAAATGCACAAGTGTACATACAACACACATAATAAATTCAAAACCTATGTACAAACAGTACACATTCAAAACCTACACAAAAATGCACATAGCATACATACAATTGTACAGCATACAGCACACAAAAATTAAAAATGAACACTAAATTTAGAACTAATAACCTATACATTTAATTCAATAACCTATACAAATATAGACAGAATACACAAATTAATAACAATAAATCCTAATCACAACTTTATTAAAAGGTCTTCACTGTACACTGAATGCATTGATGTGTTAGTGTAAACATACCTTGAGTAATAAAACTACAAATACATATGTTGACTACTGGACCTAATGATGATGATGATCAAAGTTCTTAATGAGGCAGGACCTCCTCCAGATATTGCATGCTACAAAAACTCCCAAAATGGGTGCAGGGGTCTTGAAATAGTTTATGTCATAGATGTAAAACATTTTTGAAACACATCAAGTCATGTGGATCCGGGCTTGTCTCACTGTTTCTCACTTGTCTCCAACCTTAAAAGAATAAATAATGTTCAGTTGGGCATGCACTGTAACAACATCAACAGTGTTAAATTATAAAAAAGTTACATCAAAGCAGTGCTGTATTGAATTAAATTATGGTCACTCTAATTAGTCATTACACCTGCTGTTAAATGGTTAGTTCACCCAAAAATGTAAAATCGGTCAATAATTACTCGCCCTCATGTCTTTCCAAACCTGTAAGACTTTCGTTCATCTTCGGAACACAAATAAAGGTCTTTTTGATGAGTCTTACAAATTTCTGTCCCTCCATTGACAGCTACACAACTATCACTTTTAATCCCCAGAACGGTAGCAAACACCAGGTAATAAAGGTAATACATGTTACTCCAGTGGTTCAACCTCAATTTTATGAAGTGACACGAGTATATTCTATCCCTTAACCATAATTTATCACTTTATTTACAACATATTAAACTCAAACGCATGTTCACGAGAGCACCTCGACGCATGTGTGTTGTGTTAATGCGAGAGCAGACGACAAAAGCGTGAATGCAACAATTATGTATTTTTGCACAAAGCACATAGTCGGTTCATAAAATTGAGGTTAAACCACTGGAGTCACATGGATTACTTTAATGAAGTCTTTACTACCTTTCTGGGGCTTGAAAGTGGTAGTTGTGTAGAATGTCAATGGAGGGACAGAAATCTCTCAGATTTCATCTAAAAGATCTTCTTTTGTGTTCTGAAGATGAGCGAAAGTCTTACAGGTTTGGAACGACATGAGGGTGAGTAATCATGACAGAATTTTCTTTTTTTGGATGAACATGAGCTGAAGAGCAGTGTAATTTATCAAAATTGATTTGATAGTGTTGCTTTTACTTACAGGCCAAATGTCATTTAAGCTGCGCTTCATTTCAGCATATGTTGGACACACCATTTTTCCATTTGTGAGGTATGGCGATGATGGAAGGATGTCAGGCCATTTCTCCGGGATCATCTTTGAAAGACAAGAAAAAAACAGTTTTCAACTATACCACACGTGTGTGAACCTAATTTCATATGCACTTAGACACAGCCAAAACAATTTTCCAAAATAAGACACCCCTTACATATAGAGGGTATGCACTGACGTCACTTTCCCGCCGAAGAGCTGTTGCGTGACTGGATTTAATAGGGGAAACTGCGAAAACGTGAGTAAAACAAACGATTAGTTCAAACGATCAGTTTAAACTAAAGGTTGGACTCAATATAGTGTTCCTTACAACTTAACAAAGATCCAGATTCCTTAACAGGAATCCTGTTTCCTGATATTTATATGAGCCTGATTTCAACAAAAAACGAATTTGCCTGTGAACGCTTTATATAACGACAATATAAGTCCGGGTGATCACTTCTATCAATGTTATATATATCATATCGTCCAGCCCTAAAACTTTTATAGTTTTTTGTCAATGTTTATTTAAAAACATCCAATTATGCACTCCATTTGCTTCTCTGTACTGTAGTGATGGGTCGGTCATGAATGATTCGTTTATTTTGAACGAATCTTTAATATGACTCGGGACTACCGAGTCTGTACTGGAAACAGAAATGATTAGTTCATCTCTTGAGTCTTCGGGTTCGGGTCCGAGTCTTTTGTTCTTCCTGTCAGTCCCATAGAGGCTATGCTGTCAGTACCGGAAAGAGAAATGATTAGTTCATCTCTCGAGTCTTCGGGTCTGATTTTTCTGAGTCTTTAATTCTTTTGTCACATGACAGCACTGGACAAATAAATTAGTTACAAATTTTTTAACAGTAACATGCTACATTTTTGTTCTCAAATTATAGCTTTTTAATTTCTTTCAATTTATAATTTAAGAATTTCTGTTATGATGGTTCTTTTCCATATGGATGAGGTACTAAAGAGTTGGTAATGCTTTAAACTTTATCTATGATGGGGCAAACCACTTTGATAAAGATCTATATTATATATATATATATATATATATATATAGTCTGATAACAACAGTTCCGTGACATAAAACTGAACGACTCGAACCCGAGAGATAAACTAATCAATTCTGTATCCGGTACCGATTGCATAGCTCAGCTTATGTAGCTGTCACGTGTTGAAAGAAATGACTCGAACCCGAAGTCGATAGACTCGAAACGTGAACTAATCAATTCTGTATCCGGTATTACAGACTGCAAAGCTCAGTTTATGAGGATGTCACGGGATGAACAAACGGCTTAGATTGGGTAAACTAACAGACTGCATAGCCTGAAGACCCAGATAAATAAATTAATCGTTTCTGTTTCTCATAATTTGGCCTCTTCCTTGCATTGCTATTTTTTTCTTATTCTAAATGTGATGTAGCGTTTATTGGTAACAATCGTAATTAGGTCACATATGAAATATTAGCTCGAGCAATATTCAAATTTGGGGAAATATTAAAATCATAACTCATAGTCATAATTCATAAATTTCACATATGCTATTACATTACCTGCTAATTATCAAAAATATTTCGTTCTATAACTGGTCTCTCATCAGTCATTCGACCAGCGAATGCTTTGATTATACCAGTTAAGAAGGAATATTTATATTATCAAACCTCAGACAAATTCTCTCCTGGCCGTGGATGCAAATTGCTGGGTTTATGAATTAAAATAAAGAGCTAGTAGCCAGATCTTATCGCAATTTCATTGACAATTACATTGGTGGGATTGTAGCACAGAGTCAGTCAAAGTATAAAAGATTTATTTAATCAAAAATGACACACAAAGGATTATATGCATATAGGAAGTAATATAGGCTAATCTACGTACGTAAAATTACACAAGACACACGAACGTTTAAATAAACAAACAAACATAAACATGACTTGATCAGAATGAAAATAGGAAGAAAGTGAGGGAGAAAGGATGGTAATTTACAAACAGAACCTTTTAAGAGACAACTGTGAAAGCAGCTTCGAGAGAGATCATTTTATACGTTACTTGCGATTCTGTTCCTTTGTCTGTGTGAAGCTGGGCTTCGGGACCACGTGCGTATCTTGGCTGGACCGTGTCTCATCGATTTGTAGGCTGGCGTTTCGCGTGAAGTTCTTAAAAACTCACTGAATGTAACATTACCGAGGTACGGAAGTCTCTTCCCGGTGTGGGAAGGGCGAGAAAACTTGGTTACAAGACGAGAATGGATTTTTACATTCGCTTTGTTTGGATGAAGGCCCTGTGCCTTCTCTCGCTCCGCTGCACGTGGAGCAGGGAGGGGTGAGAGTGCAGAGTTCAGAGTTCGGAGTCACGAGGGTGAGAGCGTGTGAGAGCAGAGAGAGAGAGACGTCTGCTTGTGTTGTGGTTTTTAAAGCAGCGCGGGGTAACGCCCTGTTTGATGACGGTACCCAATGAAATCTTTCGGTTCTGAGGCGGGAAAATTCTCTTTGTGTGAAGAAAACGCCTCCTTTCACCATATGTCTCCTGAACGAAATAATTCATATTTCCTCTTAAGATTATACATACTGAACTAAAGATGTTACTTATATAACTTAGGTGGGACTGATCGAATTAAAACAGGACGGTCAGACAGATACCAAGAATTACAGGTAGATTTTGGACACACATAACGTTACGTTCATATGCATCATTACACACAAATAAAGCTTGATTAAACGTACAATAAAATTGTCAGTGTTTCCGTAATGGCAAACGATGACACTTTAAAGAAACATAGGAATACATATCAACATTTAGTGACTTGTTCTGTGTGGGAATGTCTGTTTCAAAGTCCACGAGTGTGTTTTGTGTGTGTGTGTGTGTGTGTGTAACATTTCAAAGAATGTCTTTGAAGCTCACACTGTGGAAAGGGGGAAGTGGGTCGTAAAGGGATTCAGTTACAGAGTCTGCCAAGTCTGTGGGACTTAGAAAGTGTTTTCACTTTTAATTAGTATATAAATTAAAAGTCCATTTTTACCCATCGAGCCATAGTCGTTACAGTGATCAACATTTGATGTGTTTGGGGAATTTGGCTATTGACATGTAACATTTAAATACATTCTGCTGAAATTAACAAAATGACTTGAAAAAATATTTATTCATTTTTATGAACGAGATTCAAAGATCCGAGTTAGTAAAATGATCCGAACTTCCCACTACTACGTCACGCGCATACATATTAAACTCACCATTCCAAGAAAACTGTGAAGTCTGGGATATTCTCTAATGATTTCTTCGATAGTTTTTGTTCCAGAGGATCAATTCCACGCACTGCAGTTTTTTGAGGTGGTGTGTGTCTCATGAACTCCTCGACTTTGCTGTGAGGACTTCTTGCTTTCTTTTGCCACTCAATCATTGTCAGTCATCAAACAGCTCAGACTATATTGAAATAAAAAAATACTGTAATGAAATTACGGAAGACAGCTGGAAAAAAAAAAAAAAAAACATAAGTAATTATCTGTACCTGGATCTCTAGTAGCCCCAGCACTGCACATTTGGTATCTCTAATCATTATTCAACTTACCAACTTGTTAGTAGAGGGACTCCAAGACCGGTGCCAGATAAGGAAGACATCCAAAATGTGTACTACTGTACACTGTCCAGGACCAGAGTTGAGAACCATTGTCATCCAGCAGCTTAATACTTTCATTTACTCCTTTCTGTGTTAGAATGAAGCAGAAAAAAATAAATATTTTCAGAAAAGTAAACTAGTCCTTAAAAACTTGTTACTACAGTAAATCAAGGTAATCTGTGTATTGGAAAACATCAACTTTCTTTAACTAATCATGAACTAATCGTTTATTTGTTGCACAATGTTTCCCATTTCAATGTTGTTGGGAATATCTGCACTTTTTCATCTTTCTTTCATCTCGGAGATTTCAGCGAATTCAAACGCTTCTCACTACCTCACAGCGCTGTTGTGGTGTCGTGTGACCGATCTTAGCTCGCGCCGCTGGGCCGAGCTGATAAATGGTCCGTGCACTACGGTTCAAATGAGTAGAGCTCTTTCGTTCCGCATTTAGTGACAATTGTAGTCGCACCTATACGAAAAAAAGTACGTTACCAGTCTGGAGCACTGCTTCAGCTGTGACAGCTTAAAGTCCCTTTAAGACATTTGCTATCACGAATACCGTAAAACAGGCGTAAGTTAATGCTAGATAGTGATTTCAGACTAAGGCTTACTTAGTTTATTGTAGTAGGTAACTGGTAGTAAACGGTTTCGCTAGTATAATGTTATAATTAATTACTTTATTACTGCTAGCGACCTAACGGCGATAGCTAGGATTAATTTCCAATCGATCTCACTTCCCGGAGATCATTAAAACGGTCTAAAGGGAACTTCGTTTTTAAAAAATATAAAATTCAAATTTAGAATAATTATATTCAACGTCTCAGTACACAATACTTAATGTTATATATACATAAAAACTATATGACTTACCTTTCATGCAGGATGCAGCAGCAGCTCCTGTGTTGACTGTCTGTCACTGGACCGTTAAAATTTGAACCGTCGCTGCAGAAACCGCAGGCTATTTAACCCAACAGTCGGGTTATTTCTAGAAATTACCCAACGATTTTAAAAACGACCCAATATTTTTGGAAAATAACCCAACATATTGACCCAATATGTGTAACCCAACGGTTGGGTTACACAAATAACCCAACGTTTTTTACTGTGTACTTACCCTCATGTTGTTCCAACCGCGTAAGACCTTCGTTCATCTTCGGAACACAAATTAAGATATTTTTGATTAAATCTGAGAGCTGATCACTTCTCCATAGGCTGCTAGGTGACCGAAACTTGCTGGCCCAGAAAAGTTATTAAAGAGATCGTTAATATAGTCCAAGTGACTACAGTGGCTCAATCTTAAGTTTATCAAGCGACGAGAATACTTTTTGTGCGCAAAAACAAACAAAAATAACGACTTTATTCCACTATTCATTTCCTTCTCTCTGGGCCTCGTAGTGTTTTTGCGCAGCGCGTCTGTGTTGCACGTCAACACGCATCACACACATGACCAGCTTCGGCCAATTGTGAGCCTACGTGGTGACGTGTAACACAGACGCGCGACGCAAAAACACTACGTGAACCAACTAGAGGCCCAGAGAGAAGGAAATGAATAGTGGAATAAAGTCGTTATTTTTGTTTGTTTTTGCGCACAAAAAGTATTCTCGTCGCTTGATAAACTTAAGATTGAGCCACTGTAGTCACTTGGACTATATTAACGATCTCTTTAATAACTTTTCTGGGCCAGCAAGTTTCGGTCACCTAGAAGTGATCACCTAGTGATCAGCTCTCAGATTTCATCAAAAATATCTTAATTTATGTTCCGAAGATGAACGAAGGTCTTACGGGGTTGGAACAACATGAGGGTGAGTAATTACTGACAGAATTTTCATTTTTGGGTGAACTAACCCTTTAATGTATGAATGAATGTTCTTTCAGTACTGCAGATCATTACACAGCTGGCATGCTGCTCAGCGGTGCAGGAGATGCTTTGGGTTACAGAAATCAGCTGTGGGAATACAACCATTCTGGCCCTGCCATCCACCAGGTCAGACATATACCAATTCTGCTGTTGTGCTAATGAGACATTAACATTTTGGTCACACTTTATATTAGGTGTCTTTACCATGTACTTTCATAAAAAAAATGTTAGGTACAACTTACTAATTGTGTTCATGTTGTATTTTCAAACACTTTTTCTGTGGTTGAGGTAGGATATGGGTAAAGGTAGGGACAGGTGTATTTGTTGAGGTATAAGGGAAGGGACAACAGTGTAATTATATATGTAATTACAGAAATTAATTACATATACATTTAAAATACTTGCATGTAATTACATAAGTACAATGTAAAATCGTATGTACAAGTGTATTTGGTGGCACTAATTTAAAGTGTCCTTGTACTTATTCCTGTAGTAATAACAGTAAGTTATGCATAATTACATGCAACTAAACCTAAACCAAACTCAAATCCTAACCCTACAGTAAGTATATGTAGTTAATTAATATTACTCCTGATACAAGGACACTTTAAAATAAAGTTCACCCAAGCATTCTTTCAAATTATTCATTTAAATAATAATTCTTTCCCTGCCATTGACGAAAATTTCCTTAATTTCTGAGACAACGCTTCCCCGCCATTGAAGGAAATTTCTGGCTTTCCGTGTTTCCACTGTTATACGGTAGGGTGCTCTATGACACATCTTCTGAAAGAGTACTGAATCTCCTGATCAAAAGACGTGAAGAAGAAGCAGAAACAATGAATAGCATATGTAAGCAGATACATATGTAAAATAACACAAACATTAAACAGCAAATCAAAACTAATGTTACCGAATGAAATGTCAACCCAGGACAAGCTATAGGACTGTGCAAGCTCTGGGGGTGTTGATGGACTCGGTCTACTCCATCTGTTTTGATCATCGTTCTGAATCCGATCTGGATGTAGTCTTCGACAAAAACGCATTTTTCTCAGCTTTTTTCTCAAAATGTTGCTTTTTTAATGAAACTTACCCACATTCAAGTGTTGATGAAACAGTATGGATTAAGCTAGAATAAAACAGATCTAATAAAACTTTCTTCAGTAATTTCACTTGTCGAAGAAAATTCCTAAAACTCAAAATCGTGAGCTTAGAATAAGGTTCTATCTCCGTTTAGGGTAGTTCTGAGATATTGAGCATCAAAGTTTTTACATCCCAGCTGGCAAAACTGTTATGTAGTATAATCTACTATTATAGCTCAACAAGACCATCACCCTACAGGTACTTTGAGGATAGAATATAAAAATCCTGGCACATTTGGAAATGGGATTTTTTAAGATGGCCCAAATGGAGAAAGAACCTTATAATTCTGAGAGCTCTGATTCTATTTGGAATTATAAGGTTCTATCTCCACTTTTACAAATAAAACCCCACATTTCAAAGAATAAATATATATAACCATTGATTTTAATCAATTTATATATTTATAATACAAGCACACAGCTTGTAGTATATAATATAATATATAATAGTATAGTATACATCAAAGCCAAGCAAGTTTGTAAGAAAAAAATGTTATTTTTATTTTCAAAGAACATGGACATGGAAAAATTACAGCTAAACAAAAAATGTTTTCTTCACATACTACACCCCACTCCTCTGTACTGTAAAAACATTTAGGAAGTATCTTACATACATTAAAAACGGTTCATTTAGTAGATTAAAACATACAAAATATTGTGTAACATCATGAAAGTTATGTTTTCATCCCTTTCCACCCCCACTCCCTCTGTGCTCTGAAACATTTTAAAAAATGAAAGATGGATTATTTAGAAAGAAAGATAGATTAGTTAGAAAGATGGATTAGTTAGAAAGATGGATTAGTTAGAAAGAAAGAAAGAAAGAAAGAAAGAAAGAAAGAAAGAAAGGATTAGTTAGAAATAAAGATATATTAGAAAGAAAGAGAGAAAGACAGATAGATTAGTTAGAAAGATAGATTAGTTAGAAAGAAAGAAAGAAAGAAAGAAAGAAAGAAAGATGGATTAGTTAGAAAGAAAGAAAGAAAGAAAGAAAGAAAGAAAGAAAGATGGATTAGTTAGAAAGAAAGAAAGAAAGATGGATTAGTTAGAAAGAAAGAAAGAAAGAAAGAAAGAAAGAAAGAAAGAAAGAAAGATGGATTAGTTAGAAAGAAAGAAAGAAAGAAAGAAAGAAAGATGGATTAGTTAGAAAGAAAGAAAGAAAGAAAGAAAGAAAGAAAGAAAGATGGATGGATTAGTTAGAAAGAAAGAAAGAAAGAAAGAAAGAAAGAAAGAAAGAAAGAAAGATGGATTAGTTAGAAAGAAAGAAAGAAAGAAAGATGGATTAGTTAGAAAGAAAGAAAGATGGATTAGTTAGAAAGAAAGAAAGAAAGAAGGATTAGTTAGAAAGAAAGAAAGAAAGAAAGAAAGAAAGATTAGTTAAAAAGAAATAAAGAAAGAAATAAATAAATAAAGAAAGAAAGAAAGATGGATTAGTTAGAAAGAAAGAAAGAAAGAAAGAAAGATGGATTAGTTAGAAAGAAAGAAAGAAGGATTAGTAAGAAAGAAAGAAAGAAAGAAAGAAAGAAAGGATTAGTAAGAAAGAAAGAAAGATGGATTAGTTAGAAAGAAAGAAAGAAAGAAAGAAAGATGGATTAGTTAGAAAGAAAGAAAGAAAGATGGATTAGTTAGAAAGAAAGAAAGAAAGAAAGAAAGAAAGAAAGAAAGATGGATGGATTAGTTAGAAAGAAAGAAAGAAAGAAAGAAAGAAAGAAAGAAAGATGGATTAGTTAGAAAGAAAGAAAGAAAGAAAGATGGATTAGTTAGAAAGAAAGAAAGATGGATTAGTTAGAAAGAAAGAAAGAAAGAAGGATTAGTTAGAAAGAAAGAAAGAAAGAAAGAAAGAAAGAAAGAAAGATTAGTTAAAAAGAAATAAAGAAAGAAATAAATAAAGAAAGAAAGAAAGAAAGATGGATTAGTTAGAAAGAAAGAAAGAAAGAAAGAAAGAAAGAAAGAAAGAAAGATGGATTAGTTAGAAAGAAAGAAAGAAGGATTAGTAAGAAAGAAAGAAAGAAAGAAAGAAAGAAAGAAAGAAAGAAAGAAAGATGGATTAGTTAGAAAGAAAGAAAGAAAGAAAGAAAGATGGATTAGTTAGAAAGAAAGAAAGATGGATTAGTTAGAAAGAAAGAAAGAAAGAAGGATTAGTTAGAAAGAAAGAAAGAAAGAAAGAAAGAAAGATTAGTTAAAAAGAAATAAAGAAAGAAATAAATAAAGAAAGAAAGAAAGAAAGATGGATTAGTTAGAAAGAAAGAAAGAAAGAAAGAAAGAAAGAAAGATGGATTAGTTAGAAAGAAAGAAAGAAGGATTAGTAAGAAAGAAAGAAAGAAAGAAAGAAAGAAAGAAAGAAAGAAAGATGGATTAGTTAGAAAGAAAGAAAGAAAGATGGATTAGTTAGAAAGAAAGAAAGAAAGAAAGAAAGAAAGAAAGAAAGATGGATGGATTAGTTAGAAAGAAAGAAAGAAAGAAAGAAAGAAAGAAAGATGGATTAGTTAGAAAGAAAGAAAGAAAGAAAGATGGATTAGTTAGAAAGAAAGAAAGATGGATTAGTTAGAAAGAAAGAAAGAAAGAAGGATTAGTTAGAAAGAAAGAAAGAAAGAAAGAAAGAAAGAAAGATTAGTTAAAAAGAAATAAAGAAATAAATAAATAAAGAAAGAAAGAAAGAAAGATGGATTAGTTAGAAAGAAAGAAAGAAAGAAAGAAAGATGGATTAGTTAGAAAGAAAGAAAGAAGGATTAGTAAGAAAGAAAGAAAGAAAGAAAGAAAGAAAGAAAGGATTAGTAAGAAAGAAAGAAAGAAAGAAAGAAAGAAAGATGGATTAGTTAGAAAGAAAGAAAGAAAGATGGATTAGTTAGAAAGAAAGAAAGAAAGAAAGAAAGAAAGAAAGAAAGAAAGAAAGATGGATGGATTAGTTAGAAAGAAAGAAAGAAAGATGGATTAGTTAGAAAGAAAGAAAGAAAGAAAGATGGATTAGTTAGAAAGAAAGAAAGAAAGAAAGAAAGAAAGAAAGAAAGAAAGATGGATTAGTTAGAAAGAAATAAAGAAAGAAAGAAAGAAAGAAAGAAAGAAGGATTAGTTAGAAAGAAAGAAAGAAAGATGGATTAGTTAGAAAGAAAGAAAGAAAGAAAGAAAGAAAGAAAGAAGGATTAGTTAGAAAGAAAGAAAGAAAGAAAGAAAGAAAGAAAGAAAGAAAGAAAGAAAGATGGATTAGTTAGAAAGAAAGAAAGAAAGAAAGAAAGATGGATTAGTTAGAAAGAAAGAAAGAAAGAAAGAAAGAAAGATGGATGGATTAGTTAGAAAGAAAGAAAGAAAGAAAGAAAGAAAGATGGATTAGTTAGAAAGAAAGAAAGAAAGAAAGAAAGAAAGATGGATTAGTTAGAAAGAAAGAAAGAAAGAAAGATGGATTAGTTAGAAAGAAAGAAAGATGGATTAGTTAGAAAGATAGAAAGAAAGAAAGAAAGAAAGAAAGAAAGAAAGAAAGATGGATTAGTTAGAAAGAAAGAAAGAAAGAAAGAAAGAAAGAAAGAAAGAAGGATTAATTAGAAAGAAAGAAAGAAAGAAGGATTAGTTAGAAAGAAAGAAAGAAAGAAAGAAAGAAAGAAAGATTAGTTAAAAAGAAATAAAGAAAGAAATAAATAAAGAAAGAAAGAAATAAAGAAATAAAGAAAGAAAGAAAGAAAGAAAGAAAGATGGATTAGTTAGAAAGAAAGAAAGAAAGAAAGAAAGAAGGATTAGTAAGAAAGAAAGAAAGAAAGAAAGAATGAAAGAAAGAAAGATGGATTAGTTAGAAAGAAAGAAAGAAAGAAAGAAAGAAAGAAAGAAAGAAAGATGGATTAGTTAGAAAGAAAGAAGGATTAGTAAGAAAGAAAGAAAGAAAGAAAGAAAGAAAGAAAGAAAGAAAGATGGATTAGTTAGAAAGAAAGAAAGAAAGAAAGAAAGAAAGAAAGAAAGATTAGTTAAAAAGAAATAAAGAAAGAAATAAATAAAGAAAGAAAGAAAGAAAGATGGATTAGTTAGAAAGAAAGAAAGAAAGATGGATTAGTTAGAAAGAAAGAAAGAAAGAAAGAAAGAAAGAAAGAAGGATTAGTAAGAAAGAAAGAAAGAAAGAAAGAAAGAAAGAAAGAAAGATGGATTAGTTAGAAAGAAAGAAAGAAAGAAAGAAAGAAAGATGGATTAGTTAGAAAGAAAGAAAGAAGGATTAGTAAGAAAGAAAGAAAGAAAGAAAGAAAGAAGGATTAGTAAGAAAGAAAGAAAGGATTAGTAAGAAAGAAAGAAAGAAAGATGGATTAGTTAGAAAGAAAGAAAGAAAGAAAGAAAGAAAGAAAGAAAGAAAGATGGATTAGTTAGAAAGAAAGAAAGAAGGATTAGTAAGAAAGAAAGAAAGAAAGAAAGAAAGAAAGGATTAGTAAGAAAGTAAGAAAGAAAGAAAGAAAGAAAGAAAGAAAGAAAGAAAGAAAGATGGATTAGTTAGAAAGAAAGAAAGAAAGAAAGAAAGAAAGAAAGAAAGAAAGAAAGAAAGATGGATGGATTAGTTAGAAAGAAAGAAAGAAAGAAAGATGGATTAGTTAGAAAGAAAGAAAGAAAGAAAGAAAGAAAGAAAGAAAGAAAGAAAGATGGATTAGAAAGAAAGAAAGAAAGAAAGAAAGAAAGAAAGAAAGAAAGAAAGATGGATTAGTTAGAAAGAAAGAAAGAAAGAAAGATGGATTAGTTAGAAAGAAAGAAAGATGGATTAGTTAGAAAGAAAGAAAGAAAGAAAGATGGATTAGTTAGAAAGAAAGAAAGAAAGATGGATTAGTTAGAAAGAAAGAAAGAAAGATGGATTAGTTAGAAAGAAAGAAAGAAAGAAAGAAAGAAAGAAAGAAAGAAAGATGGATTAGTTAGAAAGAAAGAAAGAAGGATTAGTTAGAAAGAAAGAAAGAAGGATTAGTTAGAAAGAAAGAAAGAAAGAAAGAAAGAAAGAAAGATGGATTAGTTAGAAAGAAAGAAAGAAAGAAATAAAGAAAGAAAGAAAGATGGATTAGTTAGAAAGAAAGAAAGAAAGAAAGAAAGAAGGATTAGTTAGAAAGAAAGAAAGAAAGATGGATTAGTTAGAAAGAAAGAAAGAAAGAAAGAAAGAAGGATAAGAAAGAAAGAAAGAAAGATGGATTAGTTAGAAAGAAAGAAAGAAAGAAAGAAAGAAAGATGGATTAGAAAGAAAGAAAGATGGATTAGTTAGAAAGAAAGAAAGAAAGAAAGATGGATTAGTTAGAAAGAAAGAAAGATGGATTAGTTAGAAAGAAAGAAAGAAAGATGGATTAGTTAGAAAGAAAGAAAGAAAGATGGATTAGTTAGAAAGAAAGAAAGAAAGATGGATTAGTTAGAAAGAAAGAAAGAAAGATGGATTAGTTAGAAAGAAAGAAAGAAAGAAAGAAAGAAAGAAAGAAAGAAAGAAAGAAAGATGGATTAGTTAGAAAGAAAGAAAGAAGGATTAGTTAGAAAGAAAGAAAGAAGGATTAGTTAGAAAGAAAGAAAGAAAGAAAGAAAGATGGATTAGTTAGAAAGAAAGAAAGAAATAAATAAAGAAAGAAAGAAAGATGGATTAGTTAGAAAGAAAGAAAGAAAGAAAGAAAGAAGGATTAGTTAGAAAGAAAGAAAGAAAGAAAGATGGATTAGTTAGAAAGAAAGAAAGAAAGAAAGAAAGAAGGATTAGTTAGAAAGAAAGAAAGAAAGAAAGAAGGATTAGTTAGAAAGAAAGAAAGATGGATTAGTTAGAAAGAAAGAAAGAAAGAAAGAAAGAAAGAAAGGATTAGTTAGAAAGAAAGAAAGAAAGAAAGGATTAGTTAGAAAGAAAGAAAGAAAGAAAGAAAGATGGATTAGTTAGAAAGAAAGAAAGAAAGAAAGAAAGAAAGAAAGGATTAGTTAGAAAGAAAGAAAGAAAGAAAGGATTAGTTAGAAAGAAAGAAAGAAAGAAAGAAAGATGGATTAGTTAGAAAGAAAGAAAGAAAGATGGATTAGTTAGAAAGAAAGAAAGAAAGAAAGAAAGGATTAGTTAGAAAGAAAGAAAGAAAGAAGGATTAGTTAGAAAGAAAGAAAGAAAGAAAGAAAGATGGATTAGTTAGAAAGAAACAAAGAAAGAAAGAAAGAAGGATTAGTTAGAAAGAAAGAAGAAAGAAAGAAAGAAAGAAAGAAAGAAAGAGATGGATTAGTTAGAAAGAAAGAAAGAAGGATTAGTTAGAAAGAAAGAAAGAAAGAAAGATGGATTAGAAAGAAAGATGGATTAGTTAGAAAGAAAGAAAGAAAGAAAGATGGATTAGTTAGAAAGAAAGAAAGAAAGAAAGAAAGAAAGAAAGAAAGATGGATTAGAAAGAAAGATGGATTAGTTAGAAAGAAAGAAAGAAAGAAAGATGGATTAGTTAGAAAGAAAGAAAGAAAGAAAGAAAGATGGATTAGTTAGAAAGAAAGAAAGAAAGAAAGAAAGAAAGATGGATTAGTTAGAAAGAAAGAAAGAAAGAAAGAAAGAAAGATGGATTAGTTAGAAAGAAAGAAAGAAAGGAAGAAAGAAAGATGGATTAGTTAGAAAGAAAGAAAGAAAGAAAGAAGGATTAGTTAGAAAGAAAGAAAGATAGATGGATTAGTTAGAAAGAAAGAAAGAAAGAAAGAAAGATGGATTAGAAAGAAAGATGGATTAGTTAGAAAGAAAGAAAGAAGGATTAGAAAGAAAGAAAGAAAGAAAGAAAGAAAGATGGATTAGTTAGAAAGAAAGATGGATTAGAAAGAAAGAAAGAAAGAAAGAAAGAAAGAAAGAAGGATTAGTTAGAAAGAAAGAAAGAAAGATGGATTAGTTAGAAAGAAAGAAAGAAAGAAAGAAAGATGGATTAGTTAGAAAGAAAGAAAGAAAGAAAGAAAGAAAGAAAGAAAGAAAGAAAGAAGGATTAGTTAGAAAGAAAGAAAGAAAGAAAGAAAGAAAGAAAGATGGATTAGTTAGAAAGAAAGAAAGAAGGATTAGTTAGAAAGAAAGAAAGAAAGAAAGATGGATTAGTTAGAAAGAAAGATGGATTAGTTAGAAAGAAAGAAAGAAAGATGGATTAGTTAGAAAGAAAGATGGATTAGTTAGAAAGAAAGAAAGATGGATTAGTTAGAAAGAAAGAAAGAAAGAAAGAAAGAAAGAAAGAAAGAAAGAAAGAAGGATTAGTTAGAAAGAAAGAAAGAAAGAAGGATTAGTTAGAAAGAAAGATGGATTAGTTAGAAAGAAAGATGGATTAGTTAGAAAGAAAGAAAGATGGATTAGTTAGAAAGAAAGAAAGAAAGAAAGAAAGAAAGAAAGAAAGAAAGAAAGAAAGAAAGAAAGAAGGATTAGTTAGAAAGAAAGAAAGAAAGAAAGAAAGAAAGAAAGAAAGAAAGAAGGATTAGTTAGAAAGAAAGAAAGAAAGAAAGAAAGAAAGAAAGAAAGAAAGAAAGAAAGAAAGAAAGAAGGATTAGTTAGAAAGAAAGAAAGAAAGAAGGATTAGTTAGAAAGAAAGATGGATTAGTTAGAAAGAAAGAAAGATGGATTAGTTAGAAAGAAAGAAAGAAAGAAAGAAAGAAAGAAGGATTAGTTAGAAAGAAAGAAAGAAAGAAAGAAAGAAAGAAAGATGGATTAGAAAGAAAGATGGATTAGTTAGAAAGAAAGAAAGAAAGAAAGATGGATTAGTTAGAAAGAAAGAAAGAAAGAAAGAAAGAAAGAAAGAAAGATGGATTAGTAAGAAAGAAAGAAAGAAAGAAAGAAAGAAAGAAAGAAAGAAAGAAGGATTAGTTAGAAAGAAAGAAAGAAAGAAAGAAAGGATTAGTTAGAAAGAAAGAAAGAAAGAAAGAAAGAAAGAAAGAAGGATTAGTTAGAAAGAAAGAAAGAAAGAAGGATTAGTTAGAAAGAAAGAAAGAAAGAAAGAAAGAAAGAAAGAAAGAAAGAAGGATTAGTTAGAAAGAAAGAAAGAAAGAAGGATTAGTTAGAAAGAAAGAAAGAAAGAAAGAAAGAAAGAAAGAAAGATGGATTAGAAAGAAAGATGGATTAGTTAGAAAGAAAGAAAGAAAGAAAGATGGATTAGTTAGAAAGAAAGAAAGAAAGAAAGAAAGAAAGAAAGAAAGAAAGAAAGAAAGATGGATTAGTAAGAAAGAAAGAAAGAAAGAAAGAAATAAAGAAAGAAGGATTAGTTAGAAAGAAAGAAAGAAAGAAAGAAAGAAAGAAAGAAGGATTAGTTAGAAAGAAAGAAAGATGGATTAGTAAGAAAGAAAGAAAGAAAGAAAGAAAGGATTAGTTAGAAAGAAAGATGGATTAGAAAGAAAGAAATAAAGAAAGAAGGATTAGTTAGAAAGAAAGAAAGAAAGAAAGAAAGATGGATTAGTTAGAAAGAAAGAAAGATTAGAAAGAAAGAAAGAAAGATTAGAAAGAAAGAAAGAAAGAAGGATTAGTTAGAAAGAAAGAAAGAAAGAAAGAAAGATGGATTAGTTAGAAAGAAAGAAAGAAAGAAAGAAAGAAAGATGGATTAGTTAGAAAGAAAGAAAGAAAGAAAGAAAGAAAGAAAGAAAGAAAGAAAGGATTAGTTAGAAAGAAAGAAAGAAAGAAAGATGGATTAGTTAGAAAGAAAGATGGATTAGTTAGAAAGAAAGAAAGAAAGATGGATTAGTTAGAAAGAAAGATGGATTAGTTAGAAAGAAAGAAAGAAAGAAGGATTAGTTAGAAAGAAAGAAAGAAAGAAAGAAAGAAAGAAAGAGATGGATTAGTTAGAAAGAAAGAAAGAAAGAAAGAAAGATGGATTAGTAAGAAAGAAAGAAAGAAAGGAGGATTAGTTAGAAAGAAAGAAAGAAAGAAAGAAAGAAAGAAAGAAAGATGGATTAGTTAGAAAGAAAGAAAGATGGATTAGTTAGAAAGAAAGAAAGAAAGAAGGATTAGTTAGAAAGAAAGATGGATTAGAAAGAAAGAAAGAAAGAAAGAAAGAAAGAAGGATTAGTTAGAAAGAAAGAAAGAAAGATGGATTAGTTAGAAAGAAAGAAAGAAAGAAGGATTAGTTAGAAAGAAAGAAAGAAAGATGGATTAGTTAGAAAGAAAGAAAGAAAGAAAGAAAGAAAGAAAGGATTAGTTAGAAAGAAAGAAAGAAAGAAAGATTAGTAAGAAAGAAAGAAAGAAAGAGAGATGGATTAGTAAGAAAGAAAGAAAGAAAGAAAGAAAGAAAGAAGGATTAGTTAGAAAGAAAGAAAGAAAGATGGATTAGTTAGAAAGAAAGAAAGATGGATTAGAAAGAAAGAAAGAAAGAAAGAAAGAAAGAAGGATTAGTTAGAAAGAAAGAAAGAAAGATGGATTAGTTAGAAAGAAAGAAAGAAAGAAAGAAAGGATTAGTTAGAAAGAAAGAAAGATGGATTAGTTAGAAAGAAATAAAGAAATAAAGAAAGAAAGAAAGAAAGAAGGATTAGTTAGAAAGAAAGAAAGAAGGGAGGATTAGTTAGAAAGAAAGAAAGATGGATTAGTAAGAAATAAAGAAATAAAGAAGGGAGGATTAGTTAGAAAGAAAGAAAGATGGATTAGTAAGAAATAAAGAAATAAAGAAAGAAAGAAAGATGGATTAGTTAGAAAGAAAGAAAGAAAGGAGGATTAGAAAGAAAGAAAGAAAGATGGATTAGTTAGAAAGAAAGAAAGAAAGAAAGAAAGAAAGAAAGAAAGAAAGAAAGAAAGAAAGAAAGAAAGAAAGAAAGATTAGTTAGAAAGAAAGAAAGAAATAAAGAAAGATGGATTAGAAAGAAAGAAAGAAAGAAAGAAAGAAAGAAAGAAAGAAATATGGATTAGTTAGAAAGAAAGAAAGAAAGAAAGAAAGAAGGATTAGTTAGAAAGAAAGAAAAAGAAAGATGGATTAGTTAGAAAGAAAGAAAGAAAGAAAGAAAGAAAGAAAGAAAGAAAGAAAGAAAGAAAGATGGATGGATTAGTTAGAAAGAAAGAAAGAAAGAAAGAAAGAAAGAAAGAAAGAAAGAAAGATGGATTAGTTAGAAAGAAAGAAAGAAAGAAAGAAAGAAAGAAAGAAAGAAAGAAAGAAAGAAAGAAAGAAAGAAAGATGGATGGATTAGTTAGAAAGAAAGAAAGAAAGATGGATTAGTTAGAAAGAAAGAAAGATGGATTAGTTAGAAAGAAAGAAAGAAAGAAAGAAAGAAAGAAAGAAAGATGGATGGATTAGTTAGAAAGAAAGAAAGAAAGAAGGATTAGTTAGAAAGAAAGATGGATTAGTTAGAAAGAAAGAAAGAAAGAAAGAAAGAAAGAAAGAAAGAAAGATGGATTAGTTAGAAAGAAAGAAAGAAAGAAAGATGGATTAGTTAGAAAGAAAGAAAGAAAGAAAGAAAGATGGATTAGTTAGAAAGAAAGAAAGATGGATCAGTTAGAAAGAAAGAAAGAAAGAAAGAAAGATGGATTAGTTAGAAAGAAAGAAAGAAAGAAAGAAAGAAAGGATTAATTAGAAAGAAAGAAAGAAAGAAGGATTAGTTAAAAAGAAAGAAAGAAAGAAGGATTAGTTAGAAAGAAAGAAAGAAAGAAAGAAAGAAAGAAAGAAAGAAAAGAAAGAAAGAAAGAAAGAAAGAAGAAAGAAAGATGATTAGTTAGAAAGAAAGAAAGAAAGAAAGAAAGAAAGAAATAAAGAAAGAAAGAAAGAAAGAAAGAAAGAAAGATGGATTAGTTAGAAAGAAAGAAAGAAATAAAGAAAGAAAGAAAGAAAGAAAGAAAGAAAGATGGATTAGTTAGAAAGAAAGAAAGAAAGAAAGAAAGAAAGAAAGAAAGAAAGATGGATTAGTTAGAAAGAAAGAAAGAAGGATTAGTAAGAAAGAAAGAAAGAAAGAAAGAAAGAAAGAAAGAAAGGATTAGTAAGAAAGAAAGAAAGAAAGAAAGAAAGAAAGAAAGAAGAAAGAAAGAAAGATGGATTAGTTAGAAAGAAAGAAAGAAAGAAGGATTAGTAAGAAAGAAAGAAAGAAAGAAAGAAAGAAAGAAAGAAAGAAAGAAAGAAAGAAAGGATTAGTAGAAAGAAAGAAAGAAAGAAAGAAAGAAAGAAAGAAAGAAAGAAAGAAAGAAAGAAATAAAGAAAGAAAGAAAGGATTAGTAAGAAAGAAAGAAAGAAAGAAAGAAAGAAAGAAAGAAAGAAAGATGGATTAGTTAGAAAGAAAGAAAGAAAGAAGGATTAGTAAGAAAGAAAGAAAGAAAGAAAGAAAGAAAGAAAGATGGATTAGTTAGAAAGAAAGAAGAAAGATTGATT
>NC_137140.1:15972676-15978017 GCF_949319135.1 Squalius cephalus | reverse complement strand
AAAGAAAGGAGGATTAGTTAGAAAGAAAGAAAGAAAGAAAAAAAGAAAGAAAGATGGATTAGTTAGAAAGAAAGAAAGAAAGAAAGATGGATTAGTAAGAAAGAAAGATGGATTAGTTAGAAAGAAAGAAAGAAAGAAAGAAAGATGGATTAGTAAGAAAGAAAGAAAGAAAGATGGATTAGTTAGAAAGAAAGAAAGAAAGAAAGAAAGAAAGAAAGAAAGAAAGAAAGAAAGATGGATTAGTAAGAAAGAAAGAAAGAAAGAAAGAAAGATAGATGGATTAGAAAGAAAGAAAGAAAGAAAGAAAGAAAGAAAGAAAGAAAGAAAGAAAGAAAGAAAGAAAGAAAGAAAGAAAGAGATGGATTAGAAAGAAAGAAAGAAAGAAAGAAAGAAAGAAAGATGGATTAGAAAGAAAGAAAGATGGATTAGAAAGAAAGAAAGAAAGAAAGAAAGAAAGAAAGAAAGGAGGATTAGTTAGAAAGAAAGAAAGAAAGAAAAAAAGAAAGAAAGATGGATTAGTTAGAAAGAAAGAAAGAAAGAAAGAAAGATGGATTAGTAAGAAAGAAAGAAAGAAAGATGGATTAGTTAGAAAGAAAGAAAGAAAGAAAGAAAGAAAGAAAGAAAGAAGAAAGAAAGAAAGAAAGAAAGATAGATGATTAGAAAGAAAGAAAGAAAGAAAGAAAGAAAGAAAGAAAGAGATGGATTAGAAAGAAAGAAAGAAAGAAAGAAAGAAAGAAAGATGGATTAGTTAGAAAGAAGAAAGAAAGAAAGAAAGAAGGATTAGTAAGAAAGAAAGAAAGAAAGAAAGAAAGAAAGAAAGGAGGATTAGTTAGAAAGAAAGAAAGAAAGAAAGAAAGAAAGAAAGAAAGAAAGAAAGAAAGATGGATTAGTAAGAAAGAAAGAAAGAAAGAAAGAAAGAAAGAAAGGAGGATTAGTTAGAAAGAAAGAAAGAAAGATGGATTAGAAAGAAAGAAAGAAAGATGGATTAGTTAGAAAGAAAGAAAGAAAGAGATGGATTAGAAAGAAAGAAAGAAAGAAAGAAAGAAAGAAAGAAAGAAAGAAAGATGGATTAGTAAGAAAGAAAGAAAGAAAGATGGATTAGTAAGAAAGAAAGAAAGAAAGAAAGAAAGAAAGATGGATAAGAAAGAAAGAAAGAAAGAAAGAAAGAAAGAAAGATGGATTAGTTAGAAAGAAAGAAAGGAGGATTAGATAGAAAGAAAGAAAGAAAGAAAGAAAGAAAGAAGGATTAGTAAGAAAGAAAGAAAGAAAGAAAGAAAGAAAGAAAGAAAGAAAGAAAGAAAGATGGATTAGAAAGAAAGAAAGAAAGAAGGATTAGTTAGAAAGAAAGAAAGAAAGAAGGATTAGTTAGAAAGAAAGAAAGAAAGATGGATTAGTTAGAAAGAAAGAAAGATGGATTAGAAAGAAAGATGGATTAGTTAGAAAGAAAGAAAGAAAGATGGATTAGTTAGAAAGAAAGAAAGAAAGAAAGATGGATTAGAAAGAAAGAAAGATGGATTAGAAAGAAAGAAAGAAAGATGGATTAGTTAGAAAGAAAGATGGATTAGAAAGAAAGAAAGAAAGATGGATTAGAAAGAAAGAAAGAAAGAAAGAAAGAAAGAAAGAAAGAAAGAAAGAAAGATGGATTAGAAAGAAAGAAAGAAAGAAAGAAAGAAAGAAAGATGGATTAGTAAGAAAGAAAGAAAGAAAGAAAGAAAGAAAGAAAGATGGATTAGTAAGAAAGAAAGAAAGAAAGAAAGAAAGAAAGAAAGAAAGAAAGATGGATTAGTTAGAAAGAAAGAAAGGAGGATTAGAAAGAAAGAAAGAAAGAAAGAAGGATTAGTTAGAAAGAAAGAAAGAAAGAAAGAAAGAAAGATGGATTAGAAAGAAAGAAAGAAAGAAGGATTAGTTAGAAAGAAAGAAAGAAAGAAGGATTAGTTAGAAAGAAAGAAAGAAAGATGGATTAGAAAGAAAGATGGATTAGTTAGAAAGAAAGAAAGAAAGAAAGAAAGAAAGAAAGAAAGAAAGAAAGAAAGAAAGATGGATTAGAAAGAAAGATGGATTAGTTAGAAAGAAAGAAAGAAAGATGGATTAGTTAGAAAGAAAGAAAGAAAGAAAGAAAGAAAGAAAGAAAGATGGATTAGAAAGAAAGAAAGAAAGAAAGAAAGAAAGATGGATTAGAAAGAAAGAAAGAAAGATGGATTAGTTAGAAAGAAAGATGGATTAGAAAGAAAGAAAGATGGATTAGAAAGAAAGAAAGAAAGAAAGATGGATTAGTTAGAAAGAAAGAAAGAAAGGAGGATTAGTTAGAAAGAAAGAAAGAAAGAGGATTAGTTAGAAAGAAAGAAAGAAAGAAAGAAAGAAAGAAAGAAAGATGGATTAGAAAGAAAGAAAGAAAGAAAGAAAGATGGATTAGAAAGAAAGAAAGAAAAGAAAGAAAGAAAGAAAGAAAGAAAGATGGATTAGAAAGAAAGAAAGATGGATTAGAAAGAAAGAAAGAAAGAAAGAAAGAAAGAAAGAAAGAAAGAAAGAAAGAAAGATGGATTAGAAAGAAAGAAAGAAAGAAAGAAAGAAAGAAAGAAAGAAAGAAAGAAAGAAAGATGGATTAGAAAGAAAGAAAGAAAGAAAGAAAGAAAGAAAGAAAGAAAGAAAGATGGATTAGAAAGAAAGAAAGATGGATTAGAAAGAAAGAAAGATGGATTAGTAAGAAAGAAAGAAAGAAAGAAAGAAAGAAAGAAAGAAAGATGGATTAGTAAGAAAGAAAGAAAGAAAGAAAGAAAGAAAGAAAGAAGGATTAGTAAGAAAGAAAGAAAGAAAGAAAGAAAGAAAGAAAGAAAGAAAGAAAGAAAGAAAGAAAGATGGATTAGAAAGAAAGAAAGATGGATTAGAAAGAAAGAAAGAAAGAAAGAAAGAAAGATGGATTAGTAAGAAAGAAAGAAAGAAAGAAAGAAAGAAAGAAAGAAAGAAAGAAAGAAAGATGGATTAGAAAGAAAGAAAGATGGATTAGAAAGAAAGAAAGAAAGAAAGAAAGAAAGATGGATTAGTTAGAAAGAAAGAAAGAAAGAAAGAAAGAAAGAAAGAAAGAAAGAAAGAAAGAAAGAAAGAAAGAAAGAAAGAAAGAAAGATGGATTAGAAAGAAAGAAAGAAAGAAAGAAAGAAAGAAAGAAAGAAAGATGGATTAGAAAGAAAGAAAGAAAGAAAGAAAGAAAGAAAGAAAGAAAGGAGGATTAGTTAGAAAGAAAGAAAGAAAGAAAGAAAGAAAGAAAGAAAGATGGATTAGAAAGAAAGAAAGATGGATTAGAAAGAAAGAAAGATGGATTAGAAAGAAAGAAAGAAAGAAAGAAAGAAAGAAAGAAAGAAAGGAGGATTAGTTAGAAAGAAAGAAAGAAAGAAAGAAAGAAAGAAAGAAAGAAAGAAAGATGGATTAGAAAGAAAGAAAGATGGATTAGAAAGAAAGAAAGAAAGAAAGAAAGAAAGAAAGAAAGAAAGGAGGATTAGTTAGAAAGAAAGAAAGAAAGAGATGGATTAGAAAGAAAGAAAGAAAGAAAGAGATGGATTAGAAAGAAAGAAAGAAAGAAAGAAAGAAAGAAAGATGGATTAGTTAGAAAGAAAGAAAGAAAGGAGGATTAGAAAGAAAGAAAGAAAGAAAAAAAGAAAGAAAGATGGATTAGTTAGAAAGAAAGAAAGAAAGAAAGAAAGAAAGAAAGAAAGAAAGAAAGAAAGAAAGAAAGATGGATTAGAAAGAAAGAAAGAGATGGATTAGAAAGAAAGAAAGAAAGAAAGAAAGAAAGAAAGAAAGAAAGAAAGATGGATTAGTTAGAAAGAAAGAAAGAAAGAAAGAAAGAAAGATGGATTAGTTAGAAAGAAAGAAAGAAAGAAAGAAAGAAAGAAAGATGGATTAGTTAGAAAGAAAGAAAGAGATGGATTAGAAAGAAAGAAAGAAAGAAAGATGGATTAGAAAGAAAGAAAGAAAGAAAGAAAGAAAGAAAGATGGATTAGAAAGAAAGAAAGAAAGAAAGAAAGAAAGAAAGAAAGAAAGAAAGAAAGAAAGAAAGATGGATTAGTAAGAAAGAAAGAAAGAAAGAAAGAGATGGATTAGAAAGAAAGAAAGAAAGAAAGAAGGATTAGTTAGAAAGAAAGAAAGAAAGAAAGAAAGAAAGATGGATTAGAAAGAAAGAAAGAAAGAAAGATGGATTAGTAAGAAAGAAAGAAAGAAAGAAAGAAAGAAAGAAAGAAAGAAAGAAAGAAAGAAAGATGGATTAGTTAGAAAGAAATAAAGAAAGATGGATTTGAAAGAAAGAAAGAAAGAAAGAAGGATTAGTTAGAAAGAAAGAAAGAAGGATTAGTTAGAAAGAAATAAAGAAAGATGGATTAGTTAGAAAGAAATAAAGAAAGATGGATTAGTTAGAAAGAAAGAAAGAAAGAAAGAAAGAAGGATTAGTTAGAAAGAAAGAAAGAAAGAAAGAAAGAAAGAAAGATAAGATGGATTAGTTAGAAAGAAAGAAAGAAAGAAGGATTAGTTAGAAAGAAAGAAAGAAAGAAAGATGGATTAGAAAGAAAGAAAGAAAGAAAGAAAGAAAGAAAGAAAGAAAGAAAGAAAGGAGGATTAGTTAGAAAGAAAGAAAGAAAGAGATGGATTAGAAAGAAAGAAAGAAAGAAAGAGATGGATTAGAAAGAAAGAAAGAAAGAAAGAAAGAAAGAAAGAGATGGATTAGAAAGAAAGAAAGAAAGAAAGAAAGATGGATTAGTAAGAAAGAAAGAAAGAAAGAAAGAGATGGATTAGAAAGAAAGAAAGAAAGAAAGAAGGATTAGTTAGAAAGAAAGAAAGAAAGAAAGAAAGAAAGAAAGAAAGAAAGAAAGAAAGATGGATTAGAAAGAAAGAAAGAAAGAAAGAAAGAAAGAAAGAAAGAAAGAAAGATGGATTAGTAAGAAAGAAAGAAAGAAAGAAAGAAAGAAAGAAAGAAAGAAAGAAAGATGGATTAGTTAGAAAGAAATAAAGAAAGATGGATTTGAAAGAAAGAAAGAAAGAAAGAAGGATTAGTTAGAAAGAAAGAAAGAAGGATTAGTTAGAAAGAAATAAAGAAAGATGGATTAGTTAGAAAGAAATAAAGAAAGATGGATTAGTTAGAAAGAAAGAAAGAAAGAAGGATTAGTTAGAAAGAAAGAAAGAAAGAAAGATAAGATGGATTAGTTAGAAAGAAAGAAAGAAAGAAAGAAGGATTAGTTAGAAAGAAAGAAAGAAAGAAAGATGGATTAGTTAGAAAGAAATAAAGAAATAAAGAAAGAAAGAAAGATGGATTAGTTAGAAAGAAAGAAAGAAAGAAAGAAAGAAAGAAAGAAAGAA